>NW_026926129.1:0-271759 GCF_032062105.1 Saccostrea cuccullata | reverse complement strand
ATATCATGATTGTATATTTGGAATTTTTCATAAAAAAATATTTGTACCATAAGAATAACTGACACCATTTTATAGGGTAAGGTTTAATTATGAGATTGTAACAAATCTTTTTTCTGAAGAATTTTCCAAGATACATTGCTCATTAAGATTGGTGTGATAATCAAATTTTCATATTTTGAACTTGCATGTATTAGTGAAATGTACATCTGTTTTTATACCATGTTGATAAACATTTGAAACAAAAAAGAGAGTAATTGCGCATGTGCACAGAGGTTATGTAGCATATACTGATAGTCATACATACATAATTCTGAATAAATCCCAAACATAAAATAAAAAATTGTAAGATGCCTGAAAATGATTATGAATACAGAGTACATGTTTTAATAAAAAAAAATGAAATTGTTGCTGATTATCTTATTTATTTTTGACTTTAGCTAATTTTAGGTCTCTCTATGTTGTGTTGCAGTTTCTTTTGAGATGACCCCTTTTCATGCTATAATTATAATGATTTCATTAATACATTAAATAACTTTTCAAAAAAATGTTAAAATGTAACACATATATGTTTAAAATTGTTCACAAATATTGATAAAATTTGCTGCCAATCTCATCATTTAGTCATTTACTTTTTTTTAAAAATCCATTTCATGCCATTTTACTATTTTACCTTTGTTACATTTTCGCACAATACAGATTTTGAGACGCCCCCAGTTCATATTTTCAAAGGCAACACCCCATTTTCTTTATGAATTTTAAAAGAGAATAGAATTACGAATATTATATGGAAATTACAGAATTTTCCACCCTCTGTAATTTTTTTTATATCAAAAAAACTTTAAAAAATGGCAATTTTTCCTATATAATTATAGGTATTTCATACAAAATTCTAATAAAATGCATCATATTTTGAGACGGTCCCCATTTCACTACAATAAAGGGAACATTATGTTATTTTCACATTAATATATTGCCTATGTGATTAGATGTATCCATAATTAAAATCAGCATATTCCACCATACAGATTTAGAATTACTCAACTAGATTGGGCCTCGTTAAAACGGGAGTGTACAAGTACTTGTACTTGTATCTAAACGTAATATCGTTATCTCTAGTTAATTGTGTATGATTGTTCTTTGTTCCTTTTGGGTAAATGGACTGCCCGTGACGTCACGGAATGGCGTCGCGGACAACGGTTGCACTCCTTGTGTTATTATGATAGGTATTACGTATCTTTTTTATTTACTGAAAATTTCGGTAAAATTGATAGGTACGCGAACTCCTGTGGTTCGATAAATAATAATTATAATAAAAAACTTCTTTTATTACTTTGAAAGATGTATCTTTTAATTTAGTTACAAGCTGTTGTTTCATAATACTTCAATATTTTTGAACATCTGTGATATTTTTTTGTTAAATTCAGGGCGTATATCAACGTTGATTGAAAGTCAAAATAATTTTTAAAAAGCTCAAAGTTAACTCGGATTTCAAATTTAATAAAATTTTAGATTTTTTTTTTATTTTAGCCGCTACATATCCTTGTGTTTATAATCGATATATACTTAAAAACTCACAATATATCATAAACCTTTAATTTTACGAGTTTTTTCGACCAATGATGTGCATTAATATATATCAATACAATCTTTAACAAACAAAATATTTCAGAATTATCAGGAAACGTGTCTATTGAGATAATACATAACGAAGAATATATTATTTGTCGATATATGCACTTTTTTATTAGTCCCTCTTACCACATTCTGTGCGAGCCCGAAGGTTTCAATCACATCCGAATGATTATATTGCATCCAGTCGCATCCTTGGTACAGTTCTCAAAGCGTTTGTTCTTAGTCGCAATGTTATAAGTAATCTTAACGTCGTCGCGGGTTAGAATCCAATACGGGACATGAAACAGACGGATCGGATGTGACCATACTGTCTGTATTAATCGAAGTCCCGGTTGCAGTACACATAGTATATGCACAAAAAAAGATTCCAGGCCGCTTCATGGACCCGAGTGCGAGTTACATGTAAGTTCTAATTTGTGTGGGAGGATAAGGAAGACCTTACACCTGTTAGATTGAATAATGAAGGGGAAAAGAACTTTAATGCTTTTTTATGCTTATCATTTGTGGATAGAAGGTTGATAGTTCAATGAGGGTATAAAGTTGACCCTGTCCCCAGTTTAATCTACCTTTTAAGAGACAAAATAGATAAAAAATGTATGTCAGGCATTATTATACACAATACATCCAGACTAGGAGTTTTAATCGGTATGATCAGCCATCTGCAAGACCAATACTCAATTTCACTAAACGTTTTTATGGCTTTCATGTGGAATGCATGGTAATTTAAGATATATGATAGGAAGCATGATTCTCCAAGGAATAATATTATTTATTTGTGAATACGTATACAATTGCTATTTAATTGTTCAGTATTTGGCCTAATGATAATTAACGTAGTTGATTCTCATTGATTGAAGTGAACGGTGGTTGTACTCATGTGAACTGAATTTTGATTCATCAATCTATATATGTGCCCCTCATAAAAGGGAGATCGTGATTTAAAACTATCTATTTGGAAACATTTTTGAAAAATCTACTTACGTTTTCACCAGTACTTACTTACTGGTCCCTGCTAAGCAAGTAACAACATTATCTTTGTAATATAAGGCTTATTATATAAATTGTATTTTAGAAGAACTCGGATTTCATCCTACCGGTGATACTTCATTTTATACTTATAGTTCCCTTTCTAAGGAAGACATTCTTTTAAATCATATGTAAGTTTTTAATATATTTAAGAACCCAAAGAACTACCATAGCTATATTGGATTACGAAACTTCATAAACATTCTTACAAACAAAGAAACATTGCAGGTTCTAGTAAATGTTCAACCCAGCCTCTTTCTTTATTCCTCACAAAGATATTAACAGCATTGAAGGAGAATCTTCAAGAGTACTGTGCAACATTATATTCAAGAAGTGGTGTAAAACAGATGTGGAGACTTCAAAAAATTCCAAGGAACTTTTGGACAATTTGAAATTACAAGATTTTACCAAAATCAACAGCTTTCACTCTTACGACTTTTCAACTTTATACATAATAATTCCACAAAATTAATTAAAATCCAGGCTTATTGAATATCATTGAGAGCTTCTTTTTCAATAAAAATGGAACTCGTCAATTAACAATCCTTGTTATTGATCATTTTCAAAATTATTTTGATAAAACTCATTCTGATTGTACACACAAGTACTATGAAGCTGACAGCAAAAACATGCTTGAGTTTCTTATTGACAATATCTATGTGGTTTTTGGAAACCAAGACTTCAAACAATCTATTGGAATTTCCATGGGTACTAATTGCGTCCCGTTAAAAGTAGACCTAATTTTGCAGCAGAATATGTCCAAAATCTTATGCGTGAAAAGAAGAAAACACTTGTTGATGCCTAATGGCAACTTCCATTCTTATGTCAAAACGATATATCCCGGTGAGCTTGAGATAAAAGTACCACAGAATCTGACACATCTGTTTCATATTTGGATATTTTCTTGAAAAAGACGTTAATGGTAATCTGACAACGAGGCTCTATAAATTTGATGACTTAAACTTAATAATCGTCAACTTCCCTTACTTATGCAGCAATATATTTTCATCACCTGCATACGGAGTTTACATATCTAAGTTGATTCGCTACGCAAAAGTATGCTTTACGTTTCTAAAACGAGGTAAATTATTGACAAACAAGCTGATGAAACAAAGGTATCCGCTGTCTTGTTTAAATTAATAATTTCGTAAGTTCGTAAGTTCTATGGTCGAAACAATGACCTTGTTAGCAAAAACAATTTATCACTGAGTCAAATGCTGCTTGAATTTTTTTCAAACTAATTGTTAGTCCATCATTTACACACTGAATTGAAGACGGATTTTCCCGTAACCTGATCAAACCTCTGATGTTTTGGAGGTCCGTCTTTGCTCTGCTCCTTTTTTTATTTATTGTTTTATGGATTATTGATCTGGAATGCTGCTCGTTATATCCGTAAATTTCATCATGGAATCATCAACTTTATGATAAAGTTTTGTTGTTAGGTAACCATCAACCTTTTTCCCAATAGAATATTTATCATGTCAAATTCAACTACTGTCCATTAGTTTGGCATTTTTGTGGTGAACGAGAAACAAGTAAAGAAAAATGGAAAAAATACAGGAAAGAGCACTGCGGTTTGTTTATGATGGCTAGAAAAATTCATATAGTTATCTTCTGGACAAATCAAAATTACCTTGCCTCAAAGTCAGGCGTATTAAAACAATGGCCATAGAATGTTTTAAGATCTTAAACAATCAAAGCCCATCTTACTTGCACGATTGTATTCATATTAAAGAAACATCTTATTCTTTTAGATACACAAAAACTGCTGTTTTACCAAAAACAAGATCAACAACATATGGGTTGAAGTCTTTTAGATATAAGTCCGCAAAACTTTGGAATTCTTGACCAGAATCTTTTAGAAATATTACTACTTTTAACCAGTTCAAATCTTAGTAAATAGTTGGTACGGAAATTGTTGTAATTGCTGTGCTTGTCGCTAATTTTATTTTTAGAAACTAGTAAACAGGGTTAAAATTATTTTCTGTTTCTTAGTTTCAATGTGGTGAATAGTATGTCATTGTAATGCACCATGGAGTAATTGTAATATTTTAGTAGTGTGATGTAATTTTAAAAAAAAAATGTTTCTTGTTTATTATTATATGATTGTTGTATTTTATGTAACATTATTTTGTAGTCGGAAAATTGCTCTTCAGAGTTAAATAAATGTTCTTTGTTGATGTACCCGACTTTAAATAAATATTTTCTTATCTATTTTGTCTCTTACAGAAAAAAACATGGCTTTATTTTATAGTTGTATATATCCGTATTTTTTTTTTTATTTTGTCTAATAACATGAATAAGGTACATGTAATACACGATAGAAAGGTCCTTTTTTTCTCATAATTAATTTTTTTTTTAAGCTTTGATATTTGTTCTAGATTTCAAACTCTCTAAAATATGAAAGAAATTCAACCGCGCAATTTAAGTCTACGTAGTTTGAATATGGCCTATAAGACCCCTGTGAGAAGATTATGAAATCAAACTCGACTTGAGAGTGAGCCACATTTCAAAATTATCAATCTATCTATTGCAAACTTGTTTGATGGTATTTATGAAAACAACTTTGTTACTTAAATTCAGTAAGTTATATTGATGCTTGGAAAGTTGACTAAAATATATATGATTTGAAAATAAAACATACATTGCTTAGAAATTAAAAATTAAAATGTAAATATGCTACACTTTAAGTTTTCTATGAGAACATGAGTAATTCAGTTTTCCTAAACAAACTCAACAAAATGATTCAAATGCTCCCTTCCCCCCAATAGATATCAAATTAAGGAAAATTGAACCGGTTGTTTCATACCCCCCCCCCACACACACAAATTCCAATGGTCCCAAAAACTTTAAAAATCAGAAGATGACCTTGACCTTTATAGAACATAGAGAATGAAGACTTCCTGATATACAATGTACGTGAACACAAATTACTTTGCACTTAATAAAAGAATGTTAGACATCATAAAGGCATGTTAAAATATAAACCTCAATTTTATAGAATTTTTCTTACATGCTATATTGTGAAACACATGTGTTACTTTTTTCCTGTACTTTTCAAATGAGTTAAAATAGAATTCATTGGTGTTTTGTATTATCTTAAATACTAATGAATGTACCGGAAAATGTTTATTTTAATTAAGATGTCCTATTTACAGTAAATTATCAGTTTTTAACCTCTAGTAAAGGTGAGAACACAGATGGTATTTACTTTCTGACAGGTATTAATGTAGTATTGGTTTTTCTGTTAGTTTTAAGGCAATTATCAACAGACTTCTTCTTGTTTCTACTGACATGAATTACATGTCTTTCTACAATTTATAAAAGAATGTAAACAAACTTAAATTTCAAATCGATGTTAAAATTTCTTTCCTAGAATTTCAAGCACAGAAGGCAGTCTCATTAGATAGCCCGGCGTATCGACAAGGCGCATGCTCCCCACTTCAGCATGACTTAAATCAATGCTCTTCAAAAAGTATCGGATAATCCGTGCTTTGGCTCACGGATAACGTTACAGATGTGATTGCCAATCTGACAGAACACGCTTCAAACCAACATTCCAGGACAGTATGCAGAAATTACTCAAGTTCTTTGCTTGGATAATATTGTTTTTATACTTAACTCTTCAATTTGCCAAGGCCTCAATCAAGGACAAAAATAAAATTCAACTCGACGGGAATATGATTTTTGGAGGACTTTTCCCAATGCATGAAAAAGGACAGAGTGGTAAAGACTGTGGGACTATAAAAAAAGAAAAGGGAATACAAAGACTGGAAGCCATGTTGTTTGCAATTGACAAAATTAACGCAGATGAAAACTTATTACCAGGAATCACAATTGGGACTCATATTCTGGACACGTGTAGTTCGGACACTCATGCTCTTGAGCAATGTATGGACTTTATAAAAGCTCAACTGACCAGCATTGATATGACTGATTACCAGTGTGACAACGGAAGAAATCCTGTGTACACCCCTATTAAGCCTGTGGTTGGGGTCATCGGGGCTGCGGCCAGTACTGTTTCTATCATGGTAGCCAATATTCTCAGGCTCTTCCAGGTGAGTGAAATGAACTTTTTAAAGATTTTTTTGTTTCAGACTGTTTTTTTTACCTAACAATCCTGACTCTTTTCGTGTAAAAATTAAATGTTTCGACCTTTTTATCAGGATATTACATTTCAAAACACGTATCGGTCTTTTTAACAGATGGTAGTATCACTTTACCTAACACACGATCCTGGTTCTAACGAGTGATGCGCCTTCATAGGTTAACTTCATTCATGTAAAATGTCAAGTTTACATATGTGTATATTTTTACAGTCTACAGTTTAATTTGGTCTAGTGATTTAATAACAAAAGAGCTGACAAGGCACCATAGAAACTTACTATTTGAAGATCAAAGAAACTATATAATATGAGGTAAAAATACTCTGAAGCAAAGAGTGGTTGCCCAAACGTTTTTCTTTTTGTTTGTTTTTGTTTTTGTTTTTTTTTAATTTACCTTTATCGGAAGTCTTTTGTGTGAGACACTAGAATTAAACAGAAAACCACAAAAATAAATGAAAAATGACATTTAAATTAGGCGTATCAAATTTGCACAGCAGGTTTCAGTCAATTTGTCAGAATATTTCAACACTAAGTATGAAGAAAAACACGCTTCTTTAACGTTATCTGAAGGTGTGTACACAAGACGTAACGAGGTTAAAGTAGAAGAGCCTCAGATGTATTTTGCATTACATGCATAAAACATTGTAAGAATTCTGCCAGTTTTATGATGAAAATTTCAACATGTGTAGAAAATTCATACCACCGTTCATATTGCTTTCTGTATTAATTAGTGAAACAAGTGCATACATACTTTACTGAAGATATATTAAAAAGATTTGTTTAAAAATAATCTTTAAATAATCAGTGTAGAAGTCTTTTCATCCTGTTTAGGATAGGTTTCACGAGTTGGATAAATGTAAACTGATAAAATTCTGATTATGAGTTGAAGGTTTTTTTCTAATAGAAATATTAAAAACGTTGACAAAGCAAATATATACAGAGATACAATAGAAAAGACGTCTTTGCCTGACAGTTTTCTGGGTAATTTCCCATTCAATACATCACGTGATGATCAATGATGCATCAGCAAATTTACATGCATGGAAAGCAGACATGAATGTTATTGTTGAAAAAAAGGTTTGGCGATTATTGTTAACAGATTTCTTTATTCCATTCAAAAAAGCGTTATATTAATTAAAATAGATGTCACAACTTATTACATTATGAGTAAAATGACCCTCTGGTGTAGAAGTATTGAAAAGTACGATACCTTTTGGTCATTATCTCACTTACAGTTATATGCAAGGGAATTGTATACAATGTACACATGGGCTCTCTTTATATTATTGCATTAGTTCGTTCATTACTCACGTCAACTTTTTTTAACAATCATTGGTGTACCTAAGTCCAATAATACTGAAGTAACTATGCTTGAAATACCTAGCGTTTTTCATCTAGATCTTATAATGATTTTAGTAATTTGAAGCGACATAGAAATACCGTATTGGAAAAATTGTTTGTTTGTTTGTTTGTTTTTTTAGTTGTTTAATGTTCCTTTCGAAAGTTTTCACCATTGTTGAGATACCGCATATTTAAGCAACTATTGAAATAACGCCAATTATTGAATTAATTATTACAGTAATGGGTAGTTGAGAAAACATTTCAAATCCAAAAGCAGATAACAACGTCTATTGAACCTATGTTAACTTATGAGAGAATTTTATAAAAAAAAAAAAAAGTCGTCATGATGCAATTGGTTGTGACAGCATTTTTAAGAGAAATCACAATTCCACACAGTATCTTAATAATGCATGCCTTTGAAATGGTTCTTAAAATAAACATTTAAATGCAACGTAGATTATGTCTGTTCAGAATAATAATTCAGAATAATTAAAATGATATAATTACTAAATTTCGGTACCTCTTCATGACTGCTGAGATATTATATTGCAAGTGATTACATCTGTTAAAATTTGGAATAGCTTTTCTATTTCTCTAAAGCAGGACACTTATACAGAGTGCTAGATATGTATTTTAATACATGTAATATTTAATAGAAAGCTACATTATTATTTTTTTTAAATTTCATTTCAGTGTAAAATTTAAATATTTTACAGATCTAATATTTTTTCAAGTGAAAATAAAAATTATGACAAATAGATACTAGACATTATAAAAATAGTATATAACGGTTGACAGTGGTAGATGGAAACTCTTTGTACAAACAAGGTGAGCATATTGGAGTACACTTGAAAGAAAGACAAATTTATTATGTCAATAGAAGTCGTTTCCAAGACGCAAAAACAGTTGTCTGGAACGTTTTTCCTTCTTGTTATATTGTGTTTATATATATGTTCCTGAAGTGAAATGTGTTAAATCAAATTTCATATTGTTAAATCCAATTATAATACAAATTTCGAAGCAAAGCAAGCACTGAAGTTTAAAAACAATGGAAGTGGAATAGATTGCCGGGAAGGGGTAAAAATCTTCTGTCGTCCGCACACCAAACCTTCAACCTATTCTTGAACATTTATAAAGTAACGGAAAGACACTTAGACAATTCAAATTGAAAAACGATGGTCAAATAAGAAGTATGAAAAACGGCAGTCAAGGACTTTCTGCGAGAAACTAAATGCATCCTGAAATGAATGTTGCATGCCCTTTATATGAAAACTTAAAGTTTTGTCCCCGTGTCACGGCAGGCTTTGACACGATAAAGAACCTTCACTACTATATGTCCCTGACAACCAAGAAAACGCCGAACTTTGAAGTTCTACGCCGGTATATTATAATGTTTCTATACACATATGGTTGGAAATTTGTCAAATTGGACGTAAGCAAAGTACAATCAATATTAAATAGTTATTTTAAACCCATTAATGAATTATTTTGATAATTATCCTTTCGAAACAGTAATGTGCATGTTCTTGGATCAAAATAAAAGTATACATTCATTGATACATTTTTATTTAAATATAAAATCTAAGTTAAACAGATGAAACAGAATACTATGATTTGATTTAAAACTGCGTTACAACAGATAGTAGTTGTATTTAAATGTTTACAAATATTTGTGGAGGATACTCTATTACAAATTCCATCACAAAACACCTTTTTTTTTGTTTTTTTTACAAAATATCTTCAAAAGGTTGAGGGGAACATAGAAAAGAAAATGTTGATAGAATTCCTAATTTGTAAACTTTGTCAAAATAGTAAAATTTGTGTTATATAAGGAAGATACATATACATGGAATTGACGGAAGGAAAGAGTGGTTAGGAAATAAATTTGAAAATAGATAGAAAAAAGGGAGTCTATACAAAAATAAATAGTTAAAAAAAATAGATAAGCCCTTAACAGAAACTCCAATATCTGACATAGATCTTAGAAAGAATTTATATGAGGAAGGAAATAAAGTCATAACTAGATATCAAGGCTTAAAAAGATATTCAAACACTTTAGAAAAAAAATCTAAGAAAAATGAAGAAAACGAATAGTATTTAGGATCAAAAAGTGTTTGAAACAATGCAAATCCAGAGCAAAGCAAACAAGGACCTCTAAAATCCTCTGAATTGGGAGATCCACCAAATGCTCCTCGTCATAATCGGACGAATGTACAAAATTCTATTCAACATTCGATTATTTATACTAATAATGTTGTTTTATCGACTAAGCCACAAAGTTTGCACATAGAATGTTATTCTGAAGATATCTAAGTTACCGCCCAACCTGAAATATGAAATTCTTATGAGTCCTTGCAATATCAGTTCAAGTCAAAGGTTGAAAATCGAAGTTTTTTATAGCATAATCAGAATATTCTTTCCGGCCGTTGAACCAGTTCCACCAATATTTGATATAGATAAATGAAGGGTACAGAACAATTCTGTTTAAATGGTCCCTACCACAGAAGATAAATGGGCGAGGCTTAACCCGTCTTAATTTGATATGTCTTACCTTTAAAAAGATGGAAATCAGTCAATAAGCACTTTTCAAATGCTTTTAAACATATGAGTCATGGAACCATGATGATGGGTTCAGAGTTTGAGCGGATGAACCTTTTGATCAGATGATCATAAAGTGCATTAAATGTTTGTCATCTCAGTCACTCAGGTGGCCTATTGCTATATGATTTTTTTCCGCCGTCCCGCATCGTGCGATGTGCGTTAACTTTTGAACATTTTCAGCGTCTTCTCTGAAACTGCTGAACCAATGCAAATCAATTTTGGTATATAAATGTAGCACCTACATGTATGTGTTAAAGGGAACAAAAACAAATTAAATTAATGACCCCTGCATTTCCCGGTGGGTGGGGGAGGGGGGGGGGGTTGAGTGTTGGGACTAAAATCATCAAAACTTATAAAATCTTCTTACTCCTCTACATCAGGCAAGTAAACTGTGGTATGATTATAATAAGCATTGAGGCCTCTTATAAAATTGAGAAATTTATGCCCAAGGGTCAGGGTTTCTAGTGCTGGAGTGGGGCTATATTGATTACTTAATGAAAGTGCATTATTTCTTTGCAAATCTTCTCTGTTCCTGTGTATTAAACAAACAAAATTTATGTATTTTTTATGATAAGGAAGGGTGTCTCTTCATTTTTTTTTTCATGATCCCAGGGAAAAAAGGTTCTGGTGTTACGGTCGGGCTCTATTGATTATATAGTAAAATGCATTAATTCTTAAAATAATCTTCTATGTTCTTGGTTTAAAGCAAACAAAATGAAAGCATATGAAAATGAAAGCATATTCATATTCAATTTTGTTTTCTAACCTGTGATTGGTAAAAATTTAAAAAGGAAAATAAATAGTTTATGTATAACCTGGTTTGGTATGGGACCACAGACCACCAGCTGAATCATCTGTACCCAAGCAATCCTCTTTTTTGAAGTTCTTGGGATTCATTGACAATTCCAGATTTAATAAATTTTCCTTTAACTTCAAACAGTAACTCGATCTTAATACATATGTATTACCAGCATGGCTGCTATGTATAAGTTTTAGCTCCCATCGCTCCCGTTACTAAGGTTGTATAAAAAAGCAACAAAATTCAACAACCACAGTTGTTTAAAAATTAAATTTAATTTAAAAGAATTCTAATTCATACCCAAATTATTCGAGTATAACCTGGTTTGGGTCAATTTACGCTTTTTTTAAAATCCCCTCTACGGACTATAAAGGGTAAAGTGACCGAACCAGGTAATACTTGAATAATTTGGGCAAGAATTAAAGTCAAAATTCCTTTATAATTAGTTAGGGTGAAATTTGTTGTGACATCGTCAGATTAACCAATGTGATGATGTTCCGAGGGCTATTTTGTTAATATTGTGAAAATACCTTATTTGTCATAAAATCATTTCCGCTCTTGGGTATCATAAAAAAAAAAAATCCGAAAAACCTTCGCATATTGAACAAGGATGCTTCATTTGAATTTTGTTTATTTCATGTCCCACGGATGAAGGACACTTGTGTAAGAGAAAGTTTCTATTGGTTATATAGTAAAAATGCATGAACTTGAAAAAAATCACTCTTTGATTTCGGATATTAGCGGAGAAATATATTCTATAAAAGTAATTCCCTTTGCTTTTCATTCTGATTATTATCAATGTTGAAAAATTTGAATTAAATGTTTATCAAAAATGGGTATTGTACGTTTCTTAAATATAATATTTAATTTTTAGCATTAAAGAGGAAGGTACAATTTTGGCTTAACTGATCAATAAACATTCATATGTTCGTAAAAAGTTATGAAGTGGGTTGTAACATGAGCCGAGTAGATGAATATGATTAATCATTGAGGAATATGGCATGAAGGAAGACCATTTCTGAACAAGAGGCCCATTGGCCTTATAGGTCACCTGAGCATTATGCAACAACTTCCAGTGATTGAATTTGATTCATGTTTGAAGCCAGATGCTATGGCATTCACAATTTTGAAAGGGGTACCATTGATCATCATAACTATACACTTAGCAGTTTGGTTACTTAATACCCATAGGCAAGGTAGGGGAATAAAAAATACATTTCAAGTAATCAGTAATATTCAACAATAATCAGTAGTGCCCCTACCACACATGAACCCCTGACCCTTAGGCCTAGATCCACACATTGCAACCATTTTTGAAAAGGCATCCTTCCTTTTCAAAAGTATTTGATTAAAACCAAGGAGCAGATTTCAAACAATTCATTCATTTTTATGGTACCCCTGACCCTGGGGCCTTGAAATTCATTATTCTGGAAGATTAGAGCCCTTGCTCATCATAACCATATAGGTAGTTCATCTGCTTAATATTCAGGAGCAGAGAAGAAAATTTTCCTAGAATTCATGTCTTTTCATAATATAACCAATAGATCCCAACTCCTAACACCAGAACCCCTGAACCTAGAACCATAACATTCAAAATTTTGAAAGAGGCATTCTTGCTCATCATAACTATGTTCTTAGTTAGTTTATTTAATACCTAGTGGCAGAGAAGAAAATTTTCAAAGAATTCTGACATGTATTTTCACTATATAATCAATAGAGCCCCGCCCTACTACCAGAACCCCTGACCCTGGGGCCATAAAATTCACAATTGTGGTAGAGGCACTCTTGCTCATCATAACTATGCACTTAGTTAGTTTATTTAATACCCAGAAGCAGAGAAGATTTTCAAAGAATTAATGTATTTTCACTACTACATAATCGATAGAGCCCCGCCCTAACACCAGAACCCCTGAACCTGGGGCCATAAAATTCACAATTTTGGTAGAGGCACTCTTGCTCATCATTACTATGCACTTCGTTAGTTTATTTGATACCCAGAAGCAGAGAAGAAGATTTTCCTAGAATTCATGTATTTTCATTATATAATCAATAGAGCCCCGCCCTGACACCGGAACACCTGACCCTGGGGCCATAAATTCAAAATTTTGGTAGAGGCACTCTTGTTCATTATAACTATGTACTTAGTTAGTTTATTTAATAACCAGGAGCAGAGAAGAAGATTTTCAAAGAATTCATGTATTTTCACTATATAATCAACAGAGCCCTGCCCTACTACCAGAACCCCTGACCCTGGGGCCATAAAATTCACAATTTTGGTAGAGGCACTCTTGCTCATCATAACTATGCACTTAGTTAGTTTATGTAATACCCAGAAGCTGAGAAGATTTTCAAAGAATTAATGTATTTTCACTATATAATCAATAGAGCCCCGCCCTAACACCAGAACCCCTGAACCTGGGGCCATAAAATTCACAATTTTGGTAGAGGCACTCTTGCTCATTATAATTATGCACTTAGTTAGTTTATTTGATACCCAGAAGCAGAGAAGAAGATTTTCAAAGAATTCATGTATTTTCACTATATAATCAATAGAGCCCCGCCCTGACACCGGAACACCTGACCCTGGGGCCATAAAATTCAAAATTTTGGTAGAGGCACTCTTGCTCATTATAACTATGTACTTAGTTAGTTTATTTAATAACCAGGAGCAGAGAAGAAGATTTTCAAAGAATTTGTGTATTTTCACTATATAATCAATAGAGCCCCGCCCTAACACCAGAACCACTGACCCTGGGGCCAAAAAATTCACAAATCTGGAAGAGGCACTCTTGCTCATCATAACTATGTACTTAGTTAGTTTATTTAATACTCAGAAGCAGAGAAGAAGATTTTCAAAGAATAAATGCATTTTCACTATATACTAACTTAGCCCCGCCCTAGCACTAGAACCCCTGATCCCATGGCTATGAATTTCACAATTTTGGTAGAGAACTCAATGCTGATTACAATCATGCAAACAGTTTGACTGCTTGATGTCCAGGAGTAAAGAAGAAGATTTTTAAAGATTGCATTAATTTTAGTGGTTTTGGCCCCACCCCTCAGGCCCCAGGGGGGCAGGGGTCATGAAATTCAAAATTTTTGTTCCCCTTTATCCATAGATACTTTGTGCCAAATTTGGTTGAAATCGGTTGAGTGGTTGCAGAGAAGAAGCTGAAAATGTTCAAATGTTAACGCACGACGGACGACGGACGACGACGGACAAAAACGGATAGCAATAGGTCACCTGAGTTTACTCAGGTGACCTAAAAATGACGTCAATTATTGGGTACTTTTCTACGTTTTATGTAGAAAAGCTTCTAAATGACTATTTCTGTGCTTATTTTCCTTTAGAAAATAGTGTCCACAGCCCTTGCCCATGCACTTCAAGATTTAATGTGTAAAATCCTTTGAATTATCACATATCTCAAAAGCTTTGTGGGTAAAACATGCGCTGTATGTTTTCTGAAAAAAAGCCACTGAAAATTGGTGTCTCCTGCAAATATGAAAAAGGAAATACGGAAAAATGCACAAGTTCATTACATAATTAGCATTTAGCAGGTCATATTGGAAAAACGATTTTTTTTACTGCATGAAATTTAAATATTTCAAAAGAAAGAATTTTTTTTACATCATTCTAACTTTTAGGTTTTTTGGTCTTTTGAGCATGCAATCTCTTCGCTATCTTCAATATTAAATATAGGAAAACATGTAAGATTTCATAATAGATAAACAAAATTATTATAAATTTGTTATATAATTCAAGATTTTTGCATCCCTAATATGAACACAAGACCGCGCCCTGTAATACAAACCCTGTATCAGCACCCTTTATCACACCCTTTATTTTATCTTTCCGGAACATCTCTACTTTTTATACGGAATAACTCGGAATTTTTTACTATCATATTCAATAAACATCTATTCTTCTGTATTCAATAATCATGATGTGAAAAAAGAATTAGATAGGTTACATGATCAGTACGTACTGGTCCCTGCTGACAAAGCAGGTAACAACATTGTCTTCGCTTGTAAGGCTCAGTATATAAATTGTATTTTAGAGGAACTTGGGTATCATTCTACAAATGGTAATCCAACTTATACTCATAGTTCCCTTTCTGAGGAAGAAGTTCTCCAAAATCATATGTCAGTTTTGAATTCTTTTAATATACCGAAGAACCAAAATGATTTTAAACTACCATAAAGATATATTGGATTCCGAAACTTCAGCAGAATATTATAAACAAAGATAAATTGCGGGTTCCAATAAATGTTCAACCAAGCCTCTTTCTTTACTCCTCACTAAGATATTGACAGTTGCGAAGAAAAAACTTCAAGAGTACTTATATGCAACAATATATTCAAGAATGGGTGTTAATGAGATGTGGATACTCAAAAATTCCAAAGGACTATTGGACAATTTAAAATCACAAGATTTTACCAAAATCAGCAGCTTAAGAACTTACAAACTCTCAGCTTTAACACAACAATTCCCCACGGTAAATTAAAGTCCGAGCTTTTTGATATCATTTACAGCTTTTTTAAAATAAAAATGGAACTCGTTAATTTTCTTACTTGGACATGAGTCATTTGCAAAATTATTGTGTTCAAACATACTCTGATTGCACACACAAGTACTCTGAAGTTAACAGCAAAAAGATGCTTGAGTTTTTGATTGACAATATCTATGTGGTATTTGGAGACGATGTCTTCTTATAAATTATTGGAATCCCATGGGTACCAATTGCACTCCGTTGCTGGCATACCTGTTTTTGTATTCATATGAAGCAGAGTTTGTGCAAAAGCTTATGTGTGAAGAGAAGAAAACACTTTCTGTGACCTTTAACTCAACATTTAGATATATGGACGACGTATTGTCAATAAACAATGGAAATTTCCATTCCTGTGTCGATGCGATGTGTCCTGGTGAGCTTAAGATAAAAGATACCACAGGTTCTGTTTCATACTTGGATATTTTACTTGAAAAGATATTAGTGGTAATCTAACAACCAAGCTCTATGATAAACGTGATGACTTTGACCTTTCTGTCGTCAACTTCTCTTGCTTATACAGCAATGTATTTTCATCACCTGCATGCTGCGTTTGTGTCTCTCAGTTGATTCGATGCACAAGATACTCTAGTTTCTAAGGCGAGGTTGATTGTTGACAGGCGCGTTGATGAGTCAAGAACATCAGCGCTCTCGTTTAAAGTCATCATTTCGAAAGTTTCTTCAGTCGATACAATGAGCTAGTCAGCAAATACAATTTATCATTGAGTCAAATGCTGACTGACGTTTTTCATAATATTTGTTAGTCCATTATCTATACACTGAATTGACGACGGATTTTTCTGTTATTTCCTGATCATGACAAGGAACACACGGCGGGTATGACCGTCAGTAGGGATGCCCACTCCTCCATGGCACCTGATCCCACCTCTGATGTTTCAAAGGTCTTTGTTTGCTCTGCTCCTATTTTGTATTATTTTATGGACACTGATATTGAATACTGTTCGTTATCTCCATGTTTTTCATCGTTTTCATTTGAACACACAAGGAGCCAAATGACTGACGTCACACGAGCATCAAATGACATCACAACGTAAAATATTTTTAAGTATATGATAAAAACAACAATGCATGGCAAAATCTGTACCACACCCCATATCAACCCCCGACTAATATCAGCCTTCTGGCCTACGGTCCTCAGGCTGGTATTGGAGTCTCTAATTGATATGAGGTGTGATACAGATTTTGCCATGTATTATTCTCTATTTATTCGAATATGCCATATTTAAAACGTTTTAGAGACAATATAGACGAATAGGTTAGGTAAGAGAATGTGAAGGGTCTACTCACAGTTCTCAACAATTTTATTTTATTAACTTTTTATTGTGATAGTGACAAATGGGGAAAATGCAGACAGCAAGTAAAATTTTTACTCTATGCTTTGTAACTGGAAACTCATTTACTTTTTCGTTTATTCTCATCACCATATTACACTCTGTTTTTGGCAACAAGGCTCCATTCTACTACAATTTACCTCCGAAGTTTACCTTTATTGATGGAAAGTTCAATAAAAATGTGGATGGTGTTTGATTGTTTCCTTTTAAAAGAAACAATTTTGATTTTTGAAAATCCAAAACTGAAGCATTTTAAACATGTTAATTTTTCATGAAGAGTAAGAGATCATTCATGAATTTTATTGTTTAAAATATACATCGAAGATGCTTATGCATTTGTTAAACAATCTTGGACAAGCACACTACGGTTGTTATTTAAAGTATTTAAAGGGAAGCAGGACATGAAAAACAAATCCCTAAAAGCAATCGTTTATTGACTGATTTATTGTTTGCTGTCAATACAAATGGACCCTTTTTTGCTACATGAACAATAAGGAAATACTTTCATAACAGGAAGACAATTAGAGACGAATAATCAGAGTTTTAGAAACAAGAGATGTCTTTATAATCAGAATGCATTATTAGAGAATTGAATTGGCGGAATTGTTTGATAAATGTACATAGCACGTTTTGTAATACAATTCCTCTCGGAAGATACATATAAGGTTATGTAACTGATTAAATCCGACAACAATATACCTGGGTAAAATTACAACCAAAAAAAAATGATCCGAATGTGTATAAGTTACAGCGTGTTTTGCATTTGTTTACCCAGAGTTATTCTTAAAAAAGGAAATATATTTTAGCAGAAAAAGGAAGAAGCATGTAGGCAGAAAATAAATGGAAAATGTAATATAATAAAACCCTAAAATTATAGTCATTGTAATAATTAAAACCAGTATCAATATATATAGAAATCCTTACATTACCAAATAGTCATGATCATTCAAAAAATATATATTAGTATTAGAACATAGACTTCACTGAAGGCTACCTGTATTCAAATAATATAAAAAGAGACATCACGGCATTAAACAATAACCATCATACAGTGTACTATAAACTTTATTTTTGTTATTACATTATTAATATAGTAAATTCATGGCTAGCGTACAGTTTCAAATAATAAAGTTGTAAACCAATAAAAAATTGCAATAGATAAAAATTGCTATTTTTTGACTTTTTGACTAAGTTACTCATTTATAGATTTTTGGACCCAAATATTTGCCCAAAAGTCTGACTTACAACAAATTTCACGTTTAACCAGTCTCGTTTAAAATCAACAATTTGTAAGTTTTATGGTCGATACAATTACCTGCCAGCAAAAACAATTCACCATTGAGTTAATTGCTGACTGACGTTTTCATACTACTCTAATTGACGACAGATTTTTTCCATTCTTTCCCGATCACAACAAGGAGCAAACGGTGGATGTAGCGGTTGGCAAGCGGTTGGCAAGAGATGCTCATCCCTTCATGCCACCTGATCCCACCTCTGATGTTTTGGAAGTCGGTGTTTTCTCTTCTATTTTGTATTGTTTTATGGACATTTGAGCTTGAATACTTCTCGTTATCTCTATATAATTCAATCAATATCAAAACCTTGTTTACCTGGCCCAATTTTAGAGCGTTTGATACAGGGCCACAAAGGAAGAAGTTGATCCTTTCATCGTGGATTCGAATCTCAGTGCGGGTCGTGTATTCTGGTCCTATGTATGAGAGCCTATATGAATCAAAGGCCCGTGTAGCAGTAGGTGCTGGCATCAAAAGATCCCTCACTCCTCAAAGGCCTAAATTACCGATTTCATATGTAACTTTTGAATTTTGAACCGATGGTTATAAGTTTTTTCAATATAGTTATGGCGATTTTATCTATTTTAGGAATTAAGTAAATAGCAACCACAATTTTACTGTATTACCTGGGTTGAAGCAGTTTACGCTTTTTTTATAAACTGGCTAAACTGCTCCAATCCAGGATATACAGTACTACTTGGGTTGCTATCTAATAAATTCATTAAAATTAATTTTCAATCATTAATTGGATAAAAACATAAGTTTTGAATTTGAAACACATTGCTTTGTCAATGTTTTTTTTTTAGTGTAATAGTATATCAAATTACACTTAATAGAAAATATCTATCTGTTACTAAACCTTGTTATCATTTTGTTTCCGGAAACTTTCAATTGCAATTGCCCACAACCATGCATTGGTTATCTTCTGTTTACTCTGTCTGTAAGAATAAGATCTACATAGGTTGCTAAATTAAGATTTGGTTGAATAAATTAAAGGAAAATTTACGGAGTCATTCATTTTTGAATGCTCAGTGCTAATACCAGTTTGATTTATTTAACATTATGATTAGAGACATGAAAGATAGTAGGTACATGAAAAATCCGTAATTAAGTTAATCCTAATGGAATGCTTTTAAACAGGTAATTAATGTTTCGTATTTTATGGACTTTAGTTACCAAAAAGCTTATCTTTTTTTTCAAAAAGCTAATCTTTTTTTAAAAGGATGTCTATTTAAATGAATCAAGGCTTGTGAGCGCACTTAGGTTTTTTGTTTCGCTCTGGATAATCAATAGATACGCAATGACATAAATCATAAAAATAAAAAAAAAAATGGATAGTTTCACTAGAAAAAGAGTTTTAGCTGTACGATATACCCATTTTCCCCTAAATTATAATAGGCAGGAATCAGGAAGGTGGGGGGGGGGGGGCGTATTACATTTTTTTTTCTACAAACATTACCTTTTACTATTTGGAGAACGGACTCTAAGTTGAGATTCCGCGAGTTTGTGGAATGAACTCCCAGAACACTTAAAATTAGATGAAAGTGTGGATGTCTTTTAAAAACTGCTAAAACACACTTTCTTACCTTATTTTTTATGTTTCAAATTGTCTCAAATACTGTTTTTTAATCGCTATCTTAATAGAGGTCATCTTGTTTATATCTTTTTTCTTTAGTGTTTTACATGGTTGAGAAATGTTTTGTGATGGAATTATCCGATTTTATTTTTTTATGCCCCCGTAAACGAAGTTTTGGGGGTATATAGTTTTTGTCGTGTCCATCTGTCTGTTTCTCTGTCTCTCTGTTTGTCTCTCTGTCTGTCTGTTTGTCTGTTTGTACGCAAAAACTTTAACCTTGCCCATAACTTTTGATTAGGTGGCACCATGACTTTCATATTTCACATGTGTATTCCTTGTGACAAGACCTTTCTTTGAGTACCACCAAATTTGACCTTTTGACCTTGACCTTGGAGTTTGACCCACTTTTACATGAAAATTTTAAACTTTTACTTTGGCCATATCTTTCGAACAGTAGATACCAGGACATTTATACTTCACATATGTATTCTTTGTTAAAAGACCTTTCATTGGATACCAACAATCTTGACCTTTTGACCTTGACCTTGTAGATTTCCGCACTTGTGAAAAAACTTTAACCTTGGCCATAACTTTTGAATGGAAAGGGATAGGGCTTTCATACTTCAAATATTTAATCCTTGTGAGAAGACCCTCTATTGGATACCAAGAACTTTGACCCTTTGACCTTGACCTACTTTAAAAAAGCAAAAATTGACCATAACATTTAAAGAATTAGGGCTAGTGCTTTCATACTTTACATATTTTTTTCTTGTGACAAGACCTTTCATTTGATAACAAGAACTTTGACCCTTTGACCTTGACCTTGGAGTTTGACCTACTTTAAAAAAAATTAGCCTTGGCCATAACTTCTGAACGGATAGGGTTAAGGCTTCCATACTCTACATAATTATTCTATGTGGCAAGACCTTTCATTGTATACCAATTACCTTGACCTTTTGACCTTGACCTTGGTGATTTTTGTACTTATTGAAAAAACTCTAACATTGGCCTACTTTCAAATTTCACAATTGTTTCCCAGTGAGAATACCCTACATTTGGTACCAATTAATTAAATTTGCATTAAGAAAAGTTTAATCTTCACTATGTTGCCATAGGGGGGCATCAGTGTTTAAAAAACACAACTTGTTTGTTTATATAATCTTGCCTTTTCTTGTATTTTTTTTTTTTGCATCTTTCATTTTCTTATTCTTCTTAAGGTTTTAATTACTATAAGCATACTCTTTTTAAAAAAAATATTATAAGGACTCAGCATTAGCCGTACCCAGGAATACACTCTCTTTGTATAAAAGTTCAAGAAACAGATATTAATAATTTATGTAATAATAAGAATTCAGACACATTATTGTGAGCACCCTTAATTACTCGTTACCTAATTTTACGAGCCTTAGGATCGGACTTCCTTAATGAAGAAGGTTATTATAACAAACAGTGATAAATCTAACTAAATAATATAAAATCTGTGAGGATGGTAGTATCACAAACCTCTAGAAATTACAGAGGTTGGACCAGGGCTGAGTGCCTATTAGGAGTAAGCATTCCATTAATTATTAATTTTTTATGGTTGAAAAAAAAATTGAAAAAAAAGAACCTATACACTCACCCACCCCTTTCCCTACAAAAAATATACTCTGCGAGATCACACATTTTTTGTCTGTTTTAGAGAGATATGAGATGTCAAAAAAAAAATTATCTGTTGGATAATATTCTGTGCAAGTAAGCAGAAAATTCCAAGACTTTGTCTGTGGAATACACGAAGTAATCCTGTCAAGGCTTATCAGAAGTATGAACTTGTAGCCCTATGAGTGTTAATTGTTGCAAAAAATAATTCATCACATCCACCTAATCAAGACCTTTTAGAATAGCATTGACAGTTGTAATCTGATCCCCTTTTTAGCCTCTTTCAATACGGGAAGGGAAACCTTTGATTTGCGGCTGGAACTGAAAAATGCTGTCTTTAATAAGGGTAACGGAACAATTCACGACATGTACTGATTTGTATATGTGGATACTGTTATTTGGAAACATCACAAGACTTCTGTGAAATACTTTGTCCTTTCAAAATATACAGATTTTTCTCTTTATAACATGTTGCACATCACGGGTTTGAATGAGTTTCCAGATAAAATACTAAAACCCCGATTACAAAAGAAGATCTCTTTGATAAATTTACCTAGCGCTTATATAATTATATATGGTATATAATATTCAAATTAATAAATTAACACTTTTCTTCCCTTATGTCTACCTAAAAAAACTACTTTATTTAATTATGTTTGCCTTAAAAAGGTTACACTAGTTATTTGTACTTTAATAACCAAAGTATTTACCAGTGCCTTACATATCAGATGAACATAGTAATTTAATTATTCAAAAACCTGGAAAAAATTGATTTGAAATTCAAGGATTTGTACTTAAAGTGTGTTATGTCAGATTGTTATAAAGACTTTCTGACCTAAAAGGACATGATAGTAGATCTACATTCTACAAGATCGCATGGCGGATATTTCAGAGCAAACGCCAATACAATTCGTGATATACAACAAAAAATATAATTGAACTTAGGGTTTTTTTTGTGTGCGTGTAACATGATTACTTAACATATCTTGTAAATTTTACGATCGAAACAAAAGTCTGATTAAAAAAAATAAAACGTACATACGGGCACAAAAACATACAAGTCAAATGCAATTTCGTTTGACCTAAGTCCTGTGTCATTAAATTATTCTATCTGGTTTACACAATTCAATTTCAGGATTACACAAGTATCTATAGTCAATGGATATTTTTTAAAAAAAAACATTTCTTAGAAACGAACAAAAAATAAAAACTGCAATTGTGTATGAAGATAATTTTTAGGTTCATGTCATATGCATGTTTGTAATAATACTGCCCCCCGGTGTATTCCAAATTTACAACACTTAGTTGCTTTACAGAAAAAAATAAGATATTAAATCTGATTTCCATTATTTGCATCATTTTAATCTAATATTATAACATGTAACCTTCAAACTTTCAGTCATAAGACAGAGAGATAAAAGACGAAAATAAAAATAAAAATTTTAAAAAAAATGTTCTAGAGCTGGAGTAGAGCCTGGCCTCACAGAGACAGCCTCTTGTTCTTGTGGTAAGGCATATCTATGCCGTGTGAAAATGAACACTAATTTCTAGCTAGCAATAATAGACATTAAAACCTCAAGTAGTGAGGAGACACACGCCGTTGTTGGAGACACCAGAGACCAATTGAATTATTGTTATTGGTGGAAGAACAATATGCGAGGTTCATTTTGGAGCAACATATTGGCTTTGATGTAAGAAGGCCTCTTATATTGATTTTGAATTTCCTCAAGAAGTGTTCTGTTGACGAGTATCAAGTCAACACAATTTTCCTCGGAATCGCTCAATGTTTGCATGCAGTTAGATTATACTGAAAATAAGACGATAGACGTTTAACTGGTGAAAACATTTCAATAGATGCGTAAGATATTTTGTTATGAAAAAAATTGATTACTAGTGTTTGTTTCAAATTCGTAATGATTGCTTAATTACAAGATTAAATTTTTTGACGAAAAAAGGATAACACTAATAAAAAAAATTAGAAAAATCGAATATTGATTGAGCTAAAAAAATGAGTGCACTTTAGCCATTTGGAACCTTTTTGGCCTTTGAATAACAATATATCGCTAAATTATTCTATTGGTATTGTGCATGTCTTTTTCATATTTATGCCTTGAACATTGTCATACATATATCTATGATTAAAGACAACGCTATTATAAAGTATATGTTTAGATTTTCAATTCCGTATATTTGAGCTGGACCATTTTCGGATTTAACAGGTCGACCAGTTTAAGGTACTCTTAGATAGGCGGATACATTTAAATCACATGGAATGCAAGAATATAAACACTAGCATATGGTTTTTCCCATTTTCAGATTCTACATTGAAATAAATAGAGAAGAGAGAGATTGTGTACATATATATTTATAGCTTCATGGTGAATACAATGAAAGATTAAAGTGTTTAGGAATGAGTTGTATCATCTGTTGATGCCTGCAGACCAAAAATAAAAAAAAAAGACATGAGCATAGCTACTCATACTATTCGTGCACCTGATTTGCACTGACAATACCAGAATTTCTTTCAAAATACCCATAATCAAAAATACTTTAGTGAAAGAAGAATAATTATATAATCTTTAAAACCGTGATAACACGTTCGCAAAAATCATAAATATTTTGAAGATTGAAGTTGATAGCTACCTAGGAATCTTCCAATCCCAGAAAAAATGAAAGCGTTTCAAACAGCGGAATGTCATGTGAGTAAAGTGATAATAATATCAATCGGGTCATTCTGTGCAAATGAGACTAATGGACAACTTGTGGCTCGATGTAAACAATTTGATGAAAACTGATATTCATATGAATAACAATACAAATATGATAGAACTGCAAGACTCCTGTCGCAGAAGCAACTATTTCTCAACATTATTTAGTTCTAAGGTATGAAACCTTACTTTTAAGGGTACTAGTACTTAAATAGTAAGTACTAGTACTTAACACAAAACACATTTAATCCATGGATAAATAGTTATTTTTTGACTGATTTTGAATTGAAATGAAATAAATGATAAATCCCTTAACACTTTACAACTTACAAAATTGTTATGCAAAATAAACTGAATCCTCACGTCATAGAAATATTATGTTACAATTTTCCCGCAAGCACTTTCTAGCAGGGTACAAATAATTTCCATATTATTAGCGTAAATAATATCATGACGTAATATTTTAAAAAGAAAATAATTTTTCTTATTTTATGAGATTAAGCAAGTATGAAATTGTTGGAATTTGGCAATAAATTGAAGATTTAATGAACTTTTTAAAGTGCGTGAAAATGCGTGATTGCGGGGAAACGGTAAATGCGTTATTTTGCGTCAGAAATAGGAAATGGTATATGCGTTAAAATGCGTGACTGCGGGGAAGGGGGTTAAATTAAAGGTAATTGTAGGATTTCCTTAGTACTTGGATATGAAACTTTGTTTTGCTTTCAATATAATTCCACACAAAATTTTGCAAAGATTTTGAACCTGACAAAATCTTATTAGATTCTTCCGCTATACTTGCTTAACATTTTTCAGCTTACCCATCTAAACGTAAATCTAAGAGAAACATTGCTGATTTCTAAAAAAATAACTGTTTGTGTTATTTATCCTTAAGACATTGTTGAAAAACTCTGATACAAAATTTGGAAAATCATTTTTCTTAGAAGCATCAGAACCCATACATTCCATAGTTGAATTCGGTATTACATGTAAAACAAATGCTTCACAGTTGGTATGCAGCGAGTTAGTATCTTTGATTTTCAATTCACTGAAAAATATGGAGTCGACATATGAATGAAAATTAATATTGTTAATTGCATTGACAATATTGCATCGTCAATTTATCGAAGTGTCGAGTTAAAGCCCACAGCAACTCTTCTTTTCTTCTCATTTAGAAGAAAGTGAATAAAATCTGCTTCAAAGGAAAAAAGGTCGATATACAAATAAAATTATCTATATTCATCATTTACACACTGAATTGACAAGGGATTTTCCAAATTGTAAGTCCATTAATTATATACCGAATTGACGTTTCCCGATCAACACAATCAGCACACGGTTGGTGATGCCCACTTTTCTTTGACACCTAATCCCACTTTTGATGTTTTGGGGGTCCATGTTTGCTCTAGTCCTATTTTGTATTGATAAATTGTTTTTTATTATTGAATACTGTTCGATACCTTCGTATATTTCATTTCAAAATCTGCAAAAAGGTCAATACAAGCGTACGTAAATAAAGAACATTTCTTCGGAAATTCGGCTATTTTGCACAATTTTCACTAAAGATAGCAATGTATGTCGCGTTACCGTCTATCTAAAAGCGGTAAAAAGTTAAAAAATTCTTATTTCAGTTTAACCTGTGCTTTAAAGCAAACGCCGAATGTCTTCACAAAAACCACACTGTACGAAGCGACACTATTAGAAAGAAAACGTTTTGATCAAACGTAAGCGCGGAATAATGGAGAGAAATGAAACCCTTCAAGTGGAAGGATTCATTATTGAAAAGGTTTGTTTCTTGGGGGCTATTTTCTCATTTCTAGACAACAGTGAATGTTTGCCTCTAGTTGAGAAAGTAATTCGTTCTCTAATTAGCGTTAAAGTAATAATTAGAAGTAGGAATCTTAATCCATCTTATTAGGATAAATAGTTTGCTAAAAAACGAATCAATAAAGCGAATCTGAACCATGGGTTTTCGGGTTTTTTAATTCATTAATGTTACATGGTGTAAAATCGAATAATTTCGCTACGTCTGCAATCACTTTTTTCTTAGGTAAAGCAACATTCTTCACATCATTAAACATAGTAAGAAATCTAAAGTAAAAAAAAAATCAAAAATAATTAAAAGGAAAACTTATTCTATACGATTTCACAACTGATAGATAGAAGGAACAAAACGTCCTTATGTAATATATTGCCACCACTATATAAGCTTTGATTTGACATCCTGCCATGTTTTATGCCACAAAATGCATGACTTTAAAAACAATATACAACCATTTTAGATTTCTTAATTCGAGTAAAATCCTGATTGTTTTTTGCAAAATCAAAAAAGTCTGTGATATGAATGAAAATGCCAGGTGATCACTGTAAAAAAAAATTTGGAATATCTTTCTGATATAACAGTAACCAGACTGTTTTACAATATAAGCCATGTTTTCATTGTTCTCGAAAAAAAAAACTTGGAAAACCCCATCCCAAATCCAAATAAAATAAAACTGTACAACATTTTGAATTGATAACTGCAATTTCTTTTTAAAGAGGGATTCTTCTCATGAAATATATATGGAGATATCAAACAGTATTCAAGCTCAAAAGTTCAAAAAAGAATGCAAAATAGGAGCAGAGCAAACACGAACCTCCGAAACATCAGAGGTGGGATCAGGTGCCATGGAGGAGTGAGCATCCCCTGCTAATCGGTTACACTCGCCGTGTCCTCACTGTCATGATCGAGAAATAACGGAAAAACGATCGTCATTTCAATGTGTAAATAAGGAATTAACAATTTGTATGAAAAACGTCAGTCAGCATTTGATTCAATGATACCATAGACCATAGAACTTACGAAATGATGACTTTAAACGAAGCTGCTGATATTCTTGTGTCATCAACCTGTGCGTCAATAATTTACGTCGCCAAAAATATAGTCCCTGCTAGATTTCAAAATCAGTTCATCCTAACTATTTTAAATTTTACAATTTTGAAAAAAGAACAATATGATCTTTGAGATCCTTAACATTTAATAAAATATGAAAGACTTGAAAGCAAATGTACTTACATTATTTCATTTATTCAGAAATCAGACTAAAACCATCCTTTTTATGTTGAGTTTTATACAATGTCAGTTGCAAGCTAAGATTTAAATTTGTCCATGTGCAACGACTTATATTTTGAGAGAATGGACTTCTTCCAATCTACCATGGATTTTGCAAGACTATTGAAAAAAGTTTTTATGCCTAGGCCTACTATGAGAATACCTGCCTGATAGTGCAGAATGCAGTTTTGTCAACTATGTCATTTAATGAAATGACATAAAGTAAAATGAATAACAAACAATAAAGATGGTCACATAATAAACAATACAGGATAAAATATGTACATACATTAAAGGTACAATGAAACATATGGAGATAAAGGACATTGTTCAAGTTCAAAACGCCATTTAACAATACAAAATAGGAACAGAGCAAACACAAACCTTCAAAACATCAAAAGAGAGATTAGGTACAATGGAAATGTGGGCATCCCCTGCCGACCTGTCATACCCACCGTGTGCTCCGTGTGATGATCGGGAAATACTAATTCAGTGGATATTAAGTTATTGACATACAATGAGCATAAACACGTCAAAAATGTTATAAAATTTGAGTTGAACGTAAAAAAAATACATAATCAAACCTATAAGAAATATGGGTTGTGGGTTTTATTTTTCCACCGCACTAAACAGGCTTACAGAGTCGCCTAGGTGGCGCATTGGTAAGAGCGCCTGCTCTAGATTCGAGAAGTAGGGAGTTAATCCTTACGACGCGTGTTCAAATCCCACTCTGGAATGTGGATACCGGTCCTTTGAATGAGACCGTATTTAAAAACTGAGGTCCGTGTCGCACTTGGTGCTGGCGTAAAAAAGATCCCTCATTGCTCAATTGCACTGAGTGCCGACTATAGGACAAATTTTGACGGCAAGTGGCTTACAAAAATGACCTAACACAAACAAAGAGTTTGATTGGTTTAGAAAATCCGTAACAATCCTACAATGTAAAATTCACCAAATTACAAGCAGCATAAATTTGATTATTTGTGAAAACTTTGTATAAAACAATTTATTTTTTTTAAATTCACAGTGAACTGTAACAATTTAAAAGAGGGCTATAAAACAATATATATTTTAGAGGCCATTAATATATATATACATTGTATATATATGTCTAGCATTAGAATAAATTCAGTCGTTTTAGCGAATCTCGAAGAGCTGCTTGATCTATAAATTATAATTTAATGTTTATATTATTGTTTTATTGGCGAGCATGCTTTAAAAGAAAAAAGTTAATTTACAATGATGAATTTATAAAACATGCAAATAAGCTTAAAGCAAAAACCAATCTCGTTCAGTGCGTTGTTGAAAATATGCCCAATTGTCATGTACAAAATATTGAAGCTCGTTTGCTTTGGTTAACAAATGAAACAAGAATCACGACCGTTGCTTTTCCTGATTGACATATTCTTTTCCTTTAACCTTGTTTGCAAATCAAAAGGAATTTCCGACGGCGCATCACTTGATGAGGACGCCAGAAGCCGTCGGATACTGATGTCTGACCCTTCTAATGTAGTGATGAACAACCATCACGCTAACTCTGTTTTCCTTAATGAAGATTCGAACGGTTGAACATAAAATAATTCGAGAAAAATCCATAAATGCTCCGTCATTTAAGGGACAGGAGATGTATTTTATGCCTTTCTTGTGTTTTATCCCCGCTTTATAGGAAGTTTTGTTGAGCTTACCGCCATTGCATGAATACCAACTGTTCTGGACTCATTTAGTATTTTAGTACTTCATGTAGTCACACGTGATTGCAATGACAAGATAATTCTGATTACGTGCATTTCAGAAAACATTACAAATGTTTTGTTACTTCTTTAGGCGTAAAATTGCATGACAAACTTTAAAATCTATCATAGTTTAATTCCCCTTTCAGTCTTAAAAACGGAAAACATGTTTATGTGAATATTTTTCAAAGTAAGTGGTGTTTTATTTTGTCCACATATTAATTGTAAAGGTCGAGAATTATACACGTAACTTTTGTAAGTTATCCTTGATTCGCACTGAATTACATTTAGGGTGAATTCACCATGCATCGGACATCCTTGTACTTCAACAAGTTATTGGGAAAATATAATGAAAAATCGAGTTTTTAAACATCACTCAGAATTCACCATGGATCGGAAATTATTTACCATGCATCGGACAAACTCGACGGCATTTGGACTGGAGAAATATCATACCTTTATTACAGCGCTTTAAAATCTTTGATATGGATATACTTTTATCTTTTATCTAGAATAACAACTCTCAACTTAAGTTTGATTGACGATATCCTTGCGTAAATGTAGATCGATTCAAGATGGATCACTTTGCCTTAGAATGGCTTTAAAATGCTTGGAATGCGGTAATTCGCGCCTTTTTCTCCTGAGTTATCATACTCTGCTTTGTAGAAATAAATTGAGTCAGATTCTAGACGTTGTATATCGATAACTTGTGTTTTGACTGAAAATTAAGAGTTTTTATTTTATATTTCTGCAAAAAACAGCTGTCGGTTGGGTTCTGTATGAAAATGGTAGTGCTTACCTTTGCATCGGAAAGTGTCCGATGCATGGTTACTTTGTGTCCTATGTACGGAGAAATGAACATACTTGTAAAATCCAGCTCTAAAATGAATTATACAAGCATTGAAGTGAAATTTATGTAAAATTACCAATCTTTGATAGAATTCACCAAAGTCTGACTCGTTCCGTTGAAGTCGATTTTAAAGAACGATAACTCTAAAAATTGCAAAATCATAAATTTCTGGTTATTCCCCTTTGCAATTGGTGATGTAAAATATGACCTAACTTCAAGGCCATTCTCGGGGTATTTTTATCACAACATGATTAATAACAATCGGTTTCATTATACCCCCCGCTTGAAAAGCGGGAGGGTATATAGTAATCGTTAAGTCCGTCCGTCTGTACGTCTGTAACATCTCTTATCCGCAACTCCTCTCATACCACTGAAGGAAATTTGATGAAACTTTCACAGAATCTTTATTACATATTGCCATTGTGCACCTCCTATTTTACGTTTTGATCCGACACATATTTTGGGTTTCACGGCCACAGCAAAACATTTGCCATTATAACTATATGGAGGCGGGGGTATCATTTAGTGAGCTCATCGCTCACAGTACCTCTAGTTAAAAAGTTCAAATCTTCAGCTTCAAGACAGAATCAAATAAATACACGGAACTCTTAAGGTGAAAGAGAGTTTATTGTCTAAAGTTGTCCGAAGCAAGGTATGTGTCCGATGCTTGGTGACCCTACCCTCTTTATGCACAAGCATACTAATCAATAACAAACCAATATTTTTTCTTATATAAAGATTCCGTTTCATTTTTCAGTTGTATGACATGATAAATTCAGATCATTCTTATAGTGGAATTATTTGCTCGGATTAATTAATTGAAAAGTTGAATGGTAATATTATACGTAAGACTTGAGATATAATATACAGTGGAGGACAAAACAGCTGTATACCATAGGTTTTCTCTCAGGCTAGAAACTTCATCTGAAAGAAGTACTATTTCCTTCTGAGTTCGACTGGTTTGTTGAATTCAGATCAGTTTTATTCTGTGCTTTGATAGTTCGATATTTAACCTTTTGTTGATTATCTTCACTTTATTACTGACAGAACTTCTCTGTAAATTAAGAACACTCTGTAGATAAGATCAAGAAGTCAACAATTTAAGCTCGAGACTTTATAGGGAAACAGTTAGAAATGTAGTTATGAAGGATTATTATCTTTCGTGAGGGACACTGCTTGCAAACTTCGTTGGTCACTGTTACCAACTATTTTACATTCCCATCAACGAAAAATATAATGATGTGTTGGTTATTTTAACTTAGATGACCTCTTTAAGTACGGTATATCCATAAATAACATTCAATAAATAATTACCATGAAATCCAGTGAAAAAGTTAATGTTTTGGTTGTCTAAGAAAATCAACCCCTGTGTGTTTAACAGATATTTAACAGATGTGTGTAAACCTGCACGCGATGCTCATTCCTCAATGGCACCTAATCCCATCTCTGAAGTTTGGAGGTCCGTGTTGCAGTTTTGTATTGTTTAATGGACCTTTGAGTTTGAATAATGTTCGTTATATATTATCTACACAAGAGCACTCATCATTCTAGACAGGCTATTCACAAACAACTTGATGGTCCAAGGGTGTCAACAATCTTCTAAGTATGTATTTCTTAAATTCTAGAGTTATAATGACCTATTCAGCATGTTTATATCAAATAATAAGTTTATTTTGCTGATACGGAATGTTTCGTTGTCGTAATCAATTTATTTGGGTCATGGTAGGTGTTACCTGTCATCAGGAAATGCCTACCACTCGTAGGCACCTAATACCACCATTAGAATTCCCAGTGACTGTGTATTGGGCTCTTTTTACAGATTAGTATTGTGAATGGATTCTCTGATCACTGTTTTTTTTTATTTTCAACTTTTTATGCAGATAAATATAATTTAATTCTTCTGCATATGTACTAAAAAAGGATGACTGATAAAGGAGGACACTTAAAAAAATTTAGTATCCGAAAACGAGATTGTCTATATCAGAGTACCTATGTATAGTTTAAGAGTGAAATTTAAAAAAATTAATTTTCTAATAATCTGTCACATCCCCGAGTTCCGTTTCTATTTAATAAGCAGTTTTGTATGATTTCAAGCTAATAAAGGAGCCAAGTTTTTAATTTATTGTGAGTAATATGTCTTATTAAGTGAAGAAAAATCGTAGGATATAACAGTACACTCCTCTGCAAAATCGGTGGTTTTAAATTTTCCACATTTGATTTATACTATTATTACTTCTAGAATATGCTGAAGAACATTATACGTCCAGAGGTCCTCTATGATAACAGTTAATATTCTTTATCTGTAAGGAGGAAAAAGGGAGAGAGACTAAATAGAGCATTTTCTGATAAAAATTATTCGAATACTCCTTGTTCTCCACCAACTGAAAAAAATGAAGTAACTTTGCAGAGAAACATAGAAAAATATCTCTGCCCATAAATTATGCTGGCTTGCATTTTAAATTGACAGAAAGACCGTCTTTTTTGGATGAAATCGGTTTTTGCAATGTTTTGTTCATGTCTTCTTCGGTCCAACGCGATAAATCTTTTGATCTTTTATTACAATGAAAAGGGGGTAGATGGCGAACAGTGAAATATATTTGAAATATTATTTATATAATTTATATATCTTGTTCTTGTTGTTAATATAAGACCAGATAATTTTAATTAAGATTGCGTTTAGCTCAGTTTATGACCTGTGCTCTTCAAAAAAAAAATGCATTTATACATGTATAACCATTGCTTTTCACAAAATCTTAGTTACATTTTCGTTAACAGTGTCATAAAACACATTCTGTCGAAGTTCTTTTCGCTTGCAAGAGTTAATCAATGGTATTAACGATTTTCTCATCTGTAATAATTATTCAACGTTTGTAATACACTCCGGGTTTTCAATAACACCACGATAAATCTTATGTAATATTTATGTTTTTTCAATTCTGATTCTATTTTCAGACTTTTTGATTTATCGGAAGTAATGACTGATTTTTTCCTGGCAATTTCTCGTATCATTTAATCAATACGTATCGATGGAGGATTGTTCGATTTCTTATTAAAATTTTAGCAAGGGCAACATCATTTGGGTTAATTATGAAACAAAATATTACACATTTGCTCATACCTATAAGATTGGTTAAGAAATTAATCTAAAGAAAAGGGTTACATTACTGGCCTCACATTTTAATTTCTCAATAATTTATTGCATTCATAGCTTGATATCAATAAAAGGGAATGTTTCATTCATTTCCTTGCGTATAATGTCGTTAAATAAATTATTTAAGTCTATTAAAGGCTATATTTTGATTTTAAAAAAGAGAGATAATATTGATAAAATTTATTCTCGTTCAAAATTGCTTGAAGAGTTCATTTAATCGTAAGTCATAACAATGACCCCATGCTGATTTTAATTAAGTTTCTTTTAATTCCGATTTTATTTTCGGACTATTTCATTTATTGGATGCAATGAGTTTGATTGTTTCCCTGCAATTTTTCGTATCATTTATCCACACGTATGAATATATTCGAATTTATGACTACCACGAAATGTAAAATTTCATACGCATAACTACTCAACACTTCTCCAAAAATGAAGCCGAATCGCCACACGTATTAATAAAGGTTGCTCGATTTCGAATTGAAATTTAAGTAAGGCTAATATCAAATTGGTTTATTGTAAAACAAAATATCATACATTTGCTGATACTTGAAGGATTGGATATATTGATTTAAAGAAAGGGATTACAATATTGACCTCACATTTTCAGGTATTTTTAATTTCTTAATTATTTATTGACACTAAGGTATTGGAACTCTGTAGTAAATAGATATATACTATCCATAGATAAATTACTAAATATCTCTTTGTAGTAAATAGATATAAACTGTTAAATCGCACATTTTCGTGGGGTCATAATTTTTAGGATTGAGAAAAAATATTGGTTTGTGGCGATTTGACTTCATTGTTGGGGAAATGTTGAGTAGTAATGCGTATGAAATTTTACATTTCGTGGTGGTCATGAATTTGAGGGGCTCTCCATACCGCGAAAATAAAGAAAATTAACCCCCCTCCCAAAATTACTGATTCCACAGTATTACATCATGTAATTGTTATTCAATTTATCTATCTATTCATTTTCCTATTTTAATTTATGAGACCACAACTATCTACAAATGTAAAAGTTATGCATAGGTAATGAACCCATTTAAACAGTTCATCACATGATCAATAAAGTGAATATTAGGCAGTTTTTTAATGCAATTACATTCAGTTTATTGATAATCTTTTTTTCTTTCAGATACCCCAAATTAGTTATGCCTCTACAAGTATTGATCTTAGCGACAAATCCAGATTTGAGTATTTTTCACGAGTTGTGCCCCCTGATACTTTTCAAGCCCAAGCAATGGTGGATATAGCAAAGGCTTTCGGCTGGAATTACGTCAGTACACTTGCTGATGAGGGAGACTATGGTGTGAAGGGAATAGGGGCCTTTAAAGAAAGATCGACAGAAGCCGGTATTAGTCATTACTCACTATCTAATCATTACAATATTTACAAAAATAATCATACATATCGCTAATTAATGTGTTAAGTTATTACTTCGCGTAACGATTTAATTATTACAGGGTATCCTCGTCAATAGAGAATTCGTGTAGAAAAATAACGTCTATTTTATTATTTGATAATCTCTTTCTTCTTTAAATCCAAAAGCTTTTCTAGCTTTTGCATATGGACAGAAATATGCATAGATTGTAACCATATTTTGAGGCTAAATTTTGATCCATTACTAACCAATGCTTCGGAGAAAAATGCTTTTAAAACATGTAATGACAGCTCAAGGAGAGATAAAGTAGACTCTTTTACAGAACTTGGGTTTAACATGGTTTCTCATTCAATAACGAAAGTGGAAAACTGCTCGATCGTGTTTTTGACATGTGTGGTTTTTCCAGGTATTGTTTTGGTGATGATTATACCTGTTATATGGGATTAAAAGTGTCCTAAGGCCTAAAAAATGTCAGTTTCATTTGTATTGGGAAACATCTAAAGTGCTCAATGAAATTTTAAGCAAAGGAAAACTATGATCATAAAAACCAAGAAATGTCAATGAACTTTCATATTCTTGAGGTATCGGTGAAAAGAATCTTGTTTCTTTAAGTTCGTGAGTTACATGCAGGAACTTTCAAATTCACCTATCTTTTTAAATTTAATTTCCATGTTCGATCATGATAGGAAATTCATCATATGATTAAACATTATTTTCAAAGAATACTTTAAAGGTGCATGGACACAGATTTGAAGTTAATATTTTCTGTATAATATTACGACTTATATATTTTAATAGCATTTCACACAAAAATATATTAAAAATGTTATTTCATCTTAAAGTTATTGAAACTAAATTTTTGGATGGGTTTGATTGACATATCCTTGCACTTTCACAAATTTTACGTTTATTTTTAATACTTAGGAAAAGTGGCAATCTTGTTGTGTATTAATCAAAAATATAAAAGCTTTAATCCAGAAAAAATAATTATAATCAGAGTAGAAATGTTAGAAAGCAAAACTCCTTCACAAATATCGTCATTCCGCACTAAGTGTTGTGTACAGAATTTAGCAAATTGATCACACCCATGAAACGGACACAGTTTTCGTAAACAGGCCACGAGCTCTGTTATGGTTGATGTTTACGATTCACCGGGAGCGTTCAATTGTTAACGTCTGCTCATTACAACTGCATGCATACGGACTGACAATATACTGTGTGAATGTTTTGCTTTCGAACATTTCTACTCTGAATTTTCTGGATTATAGTTTTAATATTTTTCATTTATTCACAACAAGATTGCCACTTTTACTAAGAATTAAGGATAGAATTAATATTTGTGAAAGTGCAAGGATATGTCGATCAAACCTGTCTAAAAATTTGAAGTTTTAATAATTTTTACATGAAATAAGATTTTTAATATATTTGTGTGTGAGATGCTATTAAAATATATAAGTCGTAATATTATACAGAAAATATTAACTTCAAATCTGTATTCATGCACATTTAAGAGAAGTAATGTATTATAATTATTCAATGTCTATTTTTTATTCTCTTGCATAATAAAACTCAGAAAAAGGTATCAATAAAACAATAAAGTTTAACTAACATTAATTTATATATTTCAATATTAGAGAGAAGGGGAGAGATATAGAGCCAGAATGGTTTTAATAAAAAAAAAATTCCATAACATTACATCTATTATTGTTGCTTTTTGTTTATCTTTTTTTTCTTTGATCTTACATTTCCTCTTTTGACATTGTTTCAAAATAAAATTCTGATCCATAAAACAAGTATGAAGTTCTTCAGTACTCTAAAAAACCTTACATCACAAGTTGCAAAATGGATGATAAAAACAACGCATTTTGTGTCGGTAAAAAACGTTACGACGCTGTTAACTTCGGTAAATTGTACGTTTGAATTCTATTAACAATCTTCTTACGAGTCTCCCAGATTCCAGCAAATCTTATTTATTATTCATTAGCCGATGTAATTCGCTGTGCTGTAAATGTCACATCTTTCTGGATGAATCTTTCTCTTTTCTGATTCGATTACTGGTGTATTAGCGCCAGAGAAAAATGTATGGTTAAGAATTCAGGGATTTTGATATAAGTTCACTTCGTGAGAATACATAAAAAGTTTAACCTTGAATTCTCGGGGAGAAGAGATGCTGCATTCAGAGATAAATTCTATTGTAGTATTAAATTGATCAAAAAATAATGAAAAAAAAGCTTCATTCTTTCCCATACCTTAAGTGTCTATGATAAATGAAATTAAAGATGTGCGTAAACGTGGAATCAATTCAAAGATCCTTAAAATGATAAGGTGAAGTTAGCGAACAATGATGGATCTAAAAATCCTCTAGAAGCAGTATAAATATATGAAGAATGTTTGCAACACTGTCCCCTGAGTGAACATCCCATGTGATCATTTAAGCCCATCTTTAACTTTTTGTTTCGGTAACAATTTGTATCTTTTTATGCCTACTTTTACCTGTGTGAAAAAAAAATCAAAACATAACAAAATAATTAATAAATCCTAAAAAAATTGAGTAAAATACAGGAAATTCGGATTATCTTAATTATTTATTTCAGTTAACTGGTATCGTCTTATAGACCCTTCTATAGTAATATTTTTAGAAATAGAAATAGAAATCATATGATTAGCAACAGTATTTTTTTAATGCCAACGAAAAGGATAATGCCTTGACCCTGCATCTGATAATGCCTTGACCCTGTATCTGAAATAAAACCGTCAATTTGAATCTCTCATAAATTGTAGATTGAAGAAAAAAAAAGAATCCATCCTATGTTATTTAAGGAATCAAGACCGCGTTTTTGTGAAGGGTATCCTTTGGGGTCAATAAATTGTATTTAAAAAATAAAATTCAAGACGCTAGTCGAAGCTTTCATAAGAAATATATGGAGATAACGAACCGTATTCAAGCTCAAAAGTCCATTTAATCATACAAAATAGGAGGTAATGGGGACTTTCAAAACACTTGAAGTGGGATCAGGTGTTATTGAGCAGAAAAAACCCCCTGCTACGATTAGGTCAATGTTTTCATCATCAATATTCTGTCTATTTGAACAATACATATGGTTCTTGGCGGGTATGTGTAGACGAGTGAGGAAGTTTATTCCTCCTTTGGACCTGATTCCACCTGTAAAATGTTAGGCTAAGGGGTTTCTACCCTGCTTATAATTGCTTATTTGTATAGCTTAATGGTATTTTTTTAATTGGCCACTTTTCGTCAAATTCATCGTTTAAGGAATTCCTTTAACTATACGAGGGGTGATCAAAAAGTTCGCAAACTATCTCTATATCTACAAAACCACAATTCAGATTAGAATGAAATTCGGTACACACATGGCCATACACAAAGTCTATAAATAGCATATGCTGAATAAAGTTTCTCTCCTTGTTTGTGACGTCACAATGTGAAAATGACGTCACTATTTAGGTCACTTGTGACGAAAAATGGTTGTCTCAGTTGAACTCGTTCAACAAACGACTGTACAATTTATTGTAATATCTTAGAAATCCCTCTACAGTATCATATAATAATTTGTACACAGTTTATTGAGATAAATGAGTTCCTATAAATTCAATTAATGATTGGATTAATCGTTTTAGTGAAGGAAGGCTGATGGTTAAAAATGATACTTGTTATCTTGCCCAGTGAAAGCAAGTTTGAAAAGATATGTATTTTTGATTAAGCAATTTGATATCAAAGACCTCCAATTAGCACGTTGAAAAATAGTTGAATATTTGAACAATGATATAAGTATTAAATACCTATGATATCGTTTACTTTAGATTTTAAACATATTAGATATGATGAAAAGGATGCACCCATTCTCTATCCACCTTGAATAAAGGTCTCTCCTGAGACAGAAGATTTGTGTTTTAATGGTCGCCATGCTTATTTTTGGAAAGGATGTTATTATACACCCATTCTGTTGCCGAGATATGACCATTTCTGACAAATTAACTGTTCTTGTCATAAAAATTAACTCACATGGAAAGAAATATAAAACTCGGAAAAATATTTTAACTTTTGTGACAGAACGCTACGGAGGGGGTCGCGTGACCGCCAATATCACGTGATTCGCGCATGAGTAGAACGGTGGTTGATGTGCATTAAAATCGGGGAGGATTAATTTAAAATATAATCAACATTAAAACCAAATATTGTTTCTTGTATGGAAGTTATTCAATTAGTTTGCGAACTTTTTGATCACCCCTCGTACATATAGTCGTAACAATGGGTTGGTAAGAACCTAATGTCTTGCTTACGAATATGCATTTCTTGTCATTTTTAATTTTTCTTTTAAATTTACTGGAAAAATCAATTGAGTTTTCTGATCACTCGTTGTGTGTCGTCCGTCCGTTCGTGCGTATTTTCACATTTTCAACTTTTCTCAGGAAACACGGCCTATTCTACAAGCTTGTATTGATGAAAAGTCAAACCTGCTACCAAGGGGACATAACCAAGTAAAGACGAAAAGCAGGTTGGGTCATTTTAAAATCCTCTTCATTCGAACCACTGGGTCTGTAAAGCTGAAAGTAATATGGAAGCAGTCTGATCGATGTAGTTTTTATTCTATCTTTCTCAAATAATGACCTTAGGGGAATGGGGTGCGGCCAAAAAAATATAACAAAAGGGAGCATCTGATAAATAAAAGCAGAGACAAAGTTACTCAGTTGAACGTTGTGGCCCATGGACCTCTTTTTTGACATTGCTCACTGTTCGCTACATTCATCATTTTATTAGTTCGTTAAACCTGATGGTTGTTACATGTATAATGACGTTTGCTTTGCTCCTATTTGGTATTGTTTTATGGATTTTGTTCTTAAATACTGTTCGTTATCTCTATATGTTTCAGTAAATACAAACTTTTGATGGGGTGTATGTCGACTGAATTTATCATATAAATGTATACATCTGTAAAGTAATTATTTACACACTGAATTATTGCCTTAGGACTTGTTTATGACAAGAATCGCTCAGTTGGCGTGACTGGTCAAAAGGTGATGCCTATTCCTTCGTAGCATTGCTCCAAATTTGTATTAATTCAATGGAATTGTGAACCTGATTACTGTACGTTACCTTAGAACATGTATATCGCTTACCCTACTTATGCTGTAAAATATCTTCATCAACTGCATAAGGAGAATTTATATCTCAGTTGATTCGATAAGCAAGAGCATGCTCCACGTACGAACAATTTCTAAAACGAGGTAAATCATTGACAAATAAGTTGATGAGACAAGAATATCAGCAGTCCCGTTTAAAGTCATCATTTCGTAAGTTCTATGCTGACTGACGTTTTTCATACTTATTGTTAGTCCATTGTTTATACGCTGAATTGACGACTGATTCCGTTGTTTGCCGATCATAACAAGGAGCACAAGGGGGTTGTGACCGGTCAGCAGGGGATGCTCACTCCTCCATGGCACCTGATCCCACCTCTGATGTTTCTTGGGTCCGTGTTTGCTTTGCTCCTATTTTGTATTGTTTTATGGACTTTATTGTTGAATACTGTTCGTTATCTCTATATCCTTCTTTTAAATGTTCATTTTCATACTTCTTCTGCACTTTAAATGTACTTTTTTGAGATTTGTTTTCATTGTTTTATTTCAAGTATCCACTTTAATCAGTAGTTGCTTTTTTTATTTGAAAATTGTTGAATGTTCTAGGTTGCTTTGACCATATGATTTTTTTTCTACATTATTTTTGATTATCCTTTAGTATATGTATGTGTATTGTCCGATTAAAATGCAATTGTTTGATATTAATATTTTTGGATTGTTTTCTTCAGGAATATGTGTTGCTCAGTCTCTAACAATTCTTCGAGATGATACAGACTCCAGAATTGAGCAGCTAGTACTAGATCTGTTAAAGAATGAGAGAGCTAAAGTTGTGGTCATGTTTGCCAACGAAGACAACGCCAGAAGAGTACTTAAAGCGCTAATGAAATTAAACAAAACGTCTGAATTAACATTTCTTGCCAGCGATAGTTGGGGAGCAAAAATCCACCCTGTCAAAGGTCACGAGCTGGCTGCAAACGGCGCCGTTACATTGCTTCCAAAAAGGCATGTGATCAAAGGTACGTACGTAACATGTAGCGGTTGGTTTCGAAGAAACCTAAATGAAGTATCAAACCAGTAATCAAAATATGTATATTACTCTGGGAACAAAAATATAGTTATATACTTACTTTTCGGGGCTTTTTTCTTTTCAAAATATGCATTTTATATAATTTATATTTGAAATGTGAAGTAAAATTTAACTGGAATATTCAAATAACAAACATAGTGTTATATTAAATAGCATATAATTTGGCCCTCGTGCTAAGATGACACAAGATATGTTTTTAGAATGTTATACGTGTATTTACGTCAGCGGTTCGAATTCCACTGTTGGACATGGAGACCGGTCCTTCGAATGAGACCGTATAAACCGAGGTCCCGTATCACAGTAGGTGTTGGCACGAAAAAGGTCACCCACTTCTCATTGGTCATAAGTGCAGAGTATAGAACAAAATTTACAGCTCTACATCGGAAAGTTGAGGCGTCTCCATATGACTGAAAAATTCTCGAGAGGGACGATAAAAAACATATAAACAAACGTATATTTTATCAATGTAAGATATAATTTACCATTGAGTAAAAAGTTACATTGACACTTTCCTTAATCGTCAAACTAATAATTCCTGGGAGTAAAAAAAATTCACATGTACCTGTTTATCAAAATATTGTTCTTTAGCTTTGCGGAAACCGTTGGCTTGGATACCTAATTTATAACGAAAGACCAAATATTCCTTGTTACTCAAACCAAAATCAGGGGTTAATAACAGTATCTTGTATTCTCATAATTATCATGGATTTGTCCGGTAAAAAATCAAAGTATTTTTAGTTATTTATGAGTGAAAACTTTAATAATAAATAGAAATATTTTGTTATAAAATCAATGCAACGAATTTTCATCTTTCTTTACACACAGAGCATGAAAGGAGAGCATTTAGAATAATATACTATCGTTTCAAGAAATACACTTCAGGGTATATAAATACACAGATCTTTGATTCAAAAGAATTAAACACAATCTAAAGGTTCAATAACAGTTATAATTGTCTTTGATAAGTAAAAAAAACAAAGTGACTCATGGATAAAGACGACATTTTCTCTATTTATAGCTGATAGGTAGTAATTGAATCTATGATGAAGTTCAATACTTCATTACTTGCCATCAGAGATTACGGTGAGTCACTGGCAATCTCCACCAGAAAGCGATACAAAGGAGGCTGTTTTTAATTCAACCTTGTAAATGAAAACCGATGAAAAGCCTTCAAAGAACGTCACAAAGGCAGGCTTCTGCTGATGATAAATTTCCTGTAATACAAAATGAATTACTGAAAAAGATCAACATTTTACCACATGATATTTTCGTGTATTTATGTAGCAAAATAACTTTGAATCATAAAACTTACCATAGAAAAGATTTTAACATTTTTTTTCAATAAATTATGTAAGAATAGAGGATCGAATTCAACAAATTCTATCATTGTGTAAAGAATCCTATGATGAATACTTTTTTGTTAATGGGTAATTTGTTTACAAATTACGGTATACTCAATTGTCAAAGTTTGTTTTCAGCTAATTTAAACCAGATACCCGAGGGAGTATTATTGATCAGAGGTATTCTTAAGTTTGCTGTTATCTACTGTTGACCTGTCTATTAAAGCTGAACACGACTCGTAAATAGGCATACGCCATTTTTGATATCATTATCTACGATACATCAACACTAGGCTAGGGTATACTCTTCAGATTCGTCACACCTGACTGCGTTATTGTCACGGGTATCGGCGTGGAATAGCGAACCGTGTTCGTGCTGGTTATCTTGCATTACCTTTGTTTACATTTTATTGCAGTTACGTGTATCTGTGTTTGTTTCTATACTGCACTGACCTGTACAGCGATAACTGTATGCTTCTTTGGTATCTTACTTTTCTGCATTAGACGAAGACGAAGTATTACGTTATTATTGTCGCTACCGAGTGCTGTATAGCATACGCCCGTCTACACCGGCGTCGACTGATTATACTGAACAGTGACAAAGTCCTGCCCTTTATATAGGGGTCTGCAGGTATAGCGATTCTCCGAACAAAAATGGCGGACACATTCCTTTTACGAATCGTGTTCAGCTTTAGCTATACTCACTTTCGAAATTTCAAAATGGGAAACACTGTGTTCAGTAAATTAATCTCTTTTTTAATATACTGATATATGGGATATATTTTACTTGGAATGATAATTAAAGCAATTATACCTGCATGTTAACCGACAACTGTGACGATTCGGCATGCAGTAAGGAAACGTATGCTTACTTAAGTAAAATCTCTATTGCTGCACGTGAATCATCTTTCTAAGAAAAAGCTGGCATTTGATTTCACAATAACTGTCAAACATACATCTTTTCGCAGTTTTTATCCATTTAATTCATTCTTGCTGTCGTCGGAATGACTTTCAAACTTGAGGGATTTTCCATGAACTATTTTGCAATGTCTTGTAGATTTGAAAGTCGTGATATCGTATTACATTTCATTAATTATGGCTGTTTTTAAATAATTAAAAATAAATTTCCAAGTGTGCTGGTTCTTGCATTTATTTCAAAGCATTGCCTGCGTGATATTATACAATGGTTAGAGCGTCTGCTCTAGAGTTTGTGGAATAAAAAACTGATGCATACACCTATGCGGAATGTAGAACCTGTTCCTTCGGATGAGACCGTATGTAAATAGAGGATCCGTGTCGCAGTAAGTGTTAGCATGATTGCCGAGTATAGATATAAATTTGCAACCCTTAACCGGCAATTACTGACGTTTTCATATGAGTGAAAAAAAAAAACTCAAGAGGGACATTAAACAAATACTAATCAAAACAACCTGGATATTGCATCGATGTCTCTGGTTTGCTTTGATTGCTTTTACTACTTCTCGACAAAGAATCAACGATTTGAGCAAAGTTACTTATATACCTTTATATAACTAATCAATTTCCTTCCTCATTTTTTTTTTTAGATTTTGATGAATACTTTATCAACCTTACAGTAAAGAACAACAAAAGAAATACTGTGGATTCTGGCAAAGTAAATTTACATAACTTTAACACCCGAATAAAACAATGTTCAGGTGAAAATCTTTGAAATGATCGTTACTTTTTTGATATTTTTTTTTTCAAATAATCGATTTATTGTTTTTCTTTATTGCACATATAAATAGAATTTCTTTTCATAGTTTTGTATAGAACACAATTTGTTCATTATTTAACATATTGGACAGAGCTCAAGGACGAGTAACCTCTGTCCAGTTAAATTTTTTTCCTCCAGTCTTTTACCTTATTTGTTTGATTCAAACTTAAGTGGCTCAAGTTCAATATAAGACGAAAATAGTTCCAATTTTTTTTTCTCGTAAGAATATTTTTTTTTGCATATTCATCAATATTCATAAATGTATAAAATAAAATAAATTACCATATTTTGCATATGAATCAAATTTGAATATTAATGAATATTTGGGGCCATTATTGGTAAATTAGTTATATAAACCAATTGCATTCTATATTGTCAACCAATTATTATATAAAATGGTTCATAAAGTACGAAACAAGATATGTATCTTACATATGATTTTATTTAAGTATCAATAAATTTTAATGTGCGCTTAGTAGTCATAAATGAACATTTGTTCATAAGCATGAGTGAAAAAAATTATCATAAATGCTACTAAGGTTGACATTAGTGTAAAGATATATTTCAAAGTCATAAAATATCATTTGTTCAAAAAAAATCCTTTTATGTCTGTTTAACATGTTTCAGGTTTGCAGGTTGACAGGTTGCTTTTACTACTTCTAGTCGTAGAATCACTGATTCGAGCGAAGTTATTCCTAAATGTAATTTAAAGTGACAATTGTTCAATTTTCTTCATTTTTTTCAATGTATTTTTAATTGACATACTTTACAATTTATATATTACAATTTATACAAAATGAAGAAATACACATTGTTAAGGTTTTGGTTTCTGTGTCAAATGGAGAATGATGTATATATATCAACTGTTATCAGACATTGCGCATATATAATGAGAATAAAATTTAATTTCAGGCATTCAATATAAATCTTATGATATAACCTGTCTACCTGTTTATTTTTAAATATTGCTGTCAAAATCTATTTAAACTGTTGACCTGTCGATTTTTTTTGTTCATATATAACCTAGAATTCGTTTTCCTTTCAAATTATTGTATAAAACAATTTCATTTGTTTAATATTCATTAAAAAGTAATTTGCATTTTATGTTTTGTTCATATATTTATATTAGAATATAATTGATATAATTATACATGAATATTTATGATCTTACAAAAATATTATAATAACAAAACCGACTTACTGCAGAGTATGTGGATGGGACTATTTTCGTCTTATTTTGTACTTGACCCAAACTTAATCACATGTTCAGGTTAATGAAAAATGAATTTATTTTCTCCTTCGAGATCAACTTTTTTCCCTTGGATTTTTAAGTCTAGTAGTTGCTTACACAATGGAAATTGAATTGTTTTAGTATATGAGGCGATAAATAGCTGTACAAAAATCATGCAAATGATATCATTTCAGGAGAGGAATACATTGGAATGAAGGGGGCTCCATATAACCAAGAGGGCTTAGTCCAATTTGTTATTGATTCCGTTTATGCGTTAGCGCATGCGCTACACAATTTGTTATCAGATCAATGTAGTGTTCCATTTCAAAACTGCACAACAACTGCAGTTACATCTGGTGAAGAAGTCTTAAAGTACATTCGAAATGTTTCCTTCACAGGTATGGAATCCCATAAATGTAATGTAGAATATTCCATAATTCTATTAAATTTAGATGTGTGCACATTTGTGTCTATTATATAAACGTTTCAAAGGCATATGAATATTAACCATTATATTCTTTTTGCTTGTGATAAACAATGTAAAGAATAATGTACTTACATATGATTTTTCTATCATTGTAATTGCTGTATATATCCTTTTGACACTTCATTCTTTACAGGAGTAGGGGGAGATTGGGTAGAGTTTAATAAAGAAGGTGATGGACTTGGAAAATATGATATTTTTCAATATCAGCAAGCCTCCAAAGGTCTTTATAGCTATGTTCAAGTCGGAGATTGGATAGACAGGTTTGTATGAAATAATGCAGTAGTACACACGTTATTAAAAACATACAAAGTAAATGCCAATAGAATACCAGTATCATCCTATGTGCTTTATATGAGATTTGTTTTGTTTAAATGAAAGATGCACTCATATGTAAAATACTGACATATTACGACGAAAAGATGAGAAGATATCAAAGTGTATACGTACAGATCGATATCAATCTTATTAAAATTCAAACATTGCAAATGTTTGAACAATGTTGACACGGACACTGTACAAATCTGCGAGATGGAATAAGACAAATGCATAACATTTATAATATGAAACCAGTCAGCCAAAATAGATGAGTGGGTATTGAGCAAAACTATGCGAGAAAAATATATGGGGAGTGTAGTTTTAAGAAACTCTTAACGCTTTGCTTTTTAACCTTACAATGTTTAAAAGTGTACTCCGTTCCGGGAAAAGCGTTTGAAGTATCATGATTTTTATCAAATCACATAGAAAGAATTTCTTTTAATCAAATAACATTGAGGGAAAAATAAAATCTTTCTTATTCTTACATTTGATGATGTGTTTATTTTAAAATGTTTTGAAAAAAAAAGAAGATTCACATGATGGAAGACTCCTAAACAACCATCGTATAGCATACTCTGTAGAATAAAAAGGTCCTGGTCAAGAAAATGGTTAAATGATTGAAAAAGAAGCTCCAAAACGGCTTGATTCGGAGCAAAATTTTGTTCCGTACGCAATAAAATAGGTTAGAAAACGAACTACGATCAATATGCAAACAAACCCTTAACACAACACAAATCATTTCGGCAAATATCGCGAATTCTAATGAACACTAGAAATTCCAGAAGTGGATTAGGTGTCTAGGTAACGAACAGTATTCAAGCTCAAAAAGTCTTTCAAATAATACAAAAAAAGAAACATAGCAAACAAGCACTCATAAACATCAGAAGTGGGATCAGGTGCCATGGAGGAGTGAGCATCCTGGGTTACATCCGCCGCGTCAGTCAGCAATTGGTCTAATGATAGATTGTAAATGCTGACAAGTTCATTGTATCGAAAGGAATAAAAAAAGTTACAAGAACGTCACTAAGTGTGTCAACTTTCACATTTTCTATATTTTTGTCAATTCTGTATCATGCAATTTTAGGCATATTTCAATTCGTAGAAAATACAGAGCAAATGCATGGTTACAAGTATCTTTTGTTTTTATTTTTTACAAGCATTTGTACCTATTGAATCTTTCATTTTTTTTAATTGAAAAAAAGATAGGTTTATTCTCATTTTGCAATGAAGGAACAAATGCAGTTTGATTACATAATTTGTAACCGTAATTGTAATTGTTTTTGCATTGTAACTCTAAGGCCATTGTAATGACTCTGTCTACGGATTCTTCCGTTTTCGCCAATCATGACAAGTCACACACAGTGGATGTGACAGCTCGGCAGGGGATGCTCACTTCTCTATGGCACCTGATCCCAACAGTAATTAAGAGGTCCATACTTCATTAAGTATCTGCTGTCATCTGCTAGTAAATTCATATATTTTTAACATACATATGTGTATTAAATCATTTTATAATTTTTTATTATACAAAAGGTAGAAGGAAAATCACAAATTATTCTGTGTGATGTAGCTTCTATTAGCTATGGGGCTCAGAAAAACTATTTGTTATTTAGTATATTTACTTCAAATTCTAGTATTTCAATATTTCATAAACTCATTTATTCTGTATTTTAGCCTTCGTCTCAACGAATCAATGTTGAAATGGAAAAAGAAGAATGTTCCATATTCTGTATGCAGTGAACCATGTTCACCAGGGTTTGCGCGTCTTGAGAAAGGATTAAAGTGCTGCTGGGGTTGTTTTCAGTGTGCATTTAATCAGTATTTAGCGGACGAGTATACATGCAAAGACTGTCCAGAGGGATCAAAACCCTCCCAAAACCAATCAGCATGCACGCCACTTCCGGTCCTCTCGCTAGAATGGGGGACATTTTGGATGCTACTTCCTATAGCTTTCACGAGTATTGGCGCGGTATTGACAGTATTAGTGATTGCAGTGTTCATACGTTACAATGAGACTCCTATAATAATGGCATCTGGAAGAGAATTGTGTTACGTTCTTCTCGTTGGAATTCTTATGTCTTATGGAACATCTTTAATAATGTTAGTTCGACCGACATTTATTCTTTGTACGTTGAGAAGGTTAGGTCTAGGTGTGTCTCTGTGTTTGATATATGCTGCTATGTTGACGAAAACTAACCGAATCTACCGAATATTCAATAATGGTATCAAAGCCATGGTCAAACGTCCAAGTTACACGAGTCCAAGATCGCAGCTTGTGATCTGTTTCGGTATTGTTTCTGTACAAATAGTTGGAGGTATAACATGGTTAGGTTTTGAAAAACCAGACACGGTATTTGTTTTACAAGATCAGGATTATTTGGTGCTAAAATGTAAAGCTAGTAAAACTGCAATCATAGTTTCTTTGACTTACAATATAGTTTTGATTATAATATGTACTGTGTATGGTGTGAAAACCAGAAAGATACCCCAAAATTTTAACGAAGCGAAGTGCATAGCATTCACTATGTACAGTACATGCATTGTATGGCTAGCCTTTATTCCAATATACTTTACAGCAAGTGGTGGAGATTTTAAGGTAAGTTATTTTTCTTTAGTATTCTTTTATATATGTTGCAGTAAAATTGATAAGCAGTTGTTCTTTAGGAAAATTTGAGAAAAAATAATTTGAATAAATCACGAGATACTTAAGACTGAAACACAGGATGAATCCCTACCATTCACTTAATAGGATGATCGACAAACGGTCTAGAAATTTTACTGAATTACAGATTTCTGCGATCACTCTTCAGTGAACTTTCAGTTGTCTGATTGGCAGAGATAACTCATGGGGAATATTAGAACGTTGAAACATAACTCATGGGTTAATTTAATGCCAAATCAATTGGTATACCATTATAGAATACACTGAATTGTCGACGAGTTTTCCGTTATTTGCCACTTATGACGCACGGCGGCGAGTGTGACTGCTCGGCAGGAGATGTTCACTTCCCAATGGCACCAAGTCCTTCCTCTAATATTTTAAGGTTTTAGATGTCCTTGCTTGCTCTGCTCCTGATATGTATTTTTAGATAGACTTTTGAGCTTAAATACTGGTCGTTATTATACTCCATATATTTAATCATTAAACTATAACTGTTTTGTTATACCCTTCACTGCTCACTTAAGATTGATCAATTTTATCAATACACGCTTTACTATCAATTATTTTATATGGAAAATTATGGCTTCTTCAGTAAATATAAAACATCAAGCTGAGAAAGAACAAAATCAATTATAAACCTATTATATCACAAAAATTATATATCACAAAACATACTCTTCCCTTCTACCTTACCTTGCTGTTAAACAACTCTTTTAAAATAACTTCGTGCTGTAATATTCATGATTATTAATTGTGATTAACAGACAAGTGACGTTGCGGTCTAACAATTCTTATGTAAGACCGGTCAATAGTGAAATTGTTAGACCGACGTAATAAACATTTCTTTTGTTGGACTTTTTATTAGTAATAAATATATAGAAGGATATTTATAAGGGTATAACAACTCCATATATTTAATCATTAAACGGATAAGCTTTTTTATATTTCGTATATATCAAAACATGATCAATGTCCAAATAGCCAGTCCCCAGCGAAATGATAGTGCTGTAAGTTCATGATTGATTCTGAGTAACAGAAGTAATAAAAATGGATCAAGTTTAAATAATTATTCCTTAATTGCGAAATGCGAGGAAGCCTGGCCATAAAGTAAGATGCATTTCGGTCATTCTTTATTTACCCGAAAATAGAAAGACTGATTACTAACGAATTAATGATTGTTAAAACACTCAAGAGCACGTTTTTGCACAATATATCTACTTACAAAATAAAATTAGTACCAGTGTGAATTTAGAGGAAGCACAGTAAGTAATCTTTCATTTGAAGGCACCACTAGAAAGCCAAGCAAAGAAACTCAGCTTCTATAGCACTCTACACAAAAAGTGCCTTGTTAACCCATCTAAAATGCTTGGTGCGTTATATGGTCGCAGCTTAATACTCTTATCTGGATGCTTGGTGCACAATTTATTGTCATGGATCACAGTTGATTACAGCACTACACAAGCGATACACATATGATTATTTTTCCCTCTCTAACCATCCTTGATTTAAAAAGATTAAATGGTTCTTGTTTTCTAAATAGCGTTTCACTGCATATTATACCGAATCAAAGGATTTGAAAAATTTGTACATTCTCTAATGGAAACGAATAAGTGTTAAAATGTGAATACGTAAGCTGTTAACTTTAGAACCAGAGAGACCCCTAAATAACACTTTTAGGGAAAATGTGTTTTGTAAAAGATGAAACTTTCGTTTTGCTTTGTAATAAATATATAAAATGGGATTGGAATAATTTTCCTTAAACTTAAGTGGATAATTCAGAACAGGAATAATTGTAGGAAAAAGAGGTCTACTAAAGGTTTTTTGCGTAAATTATAAATGTTGGTACATGTATACTTAAAAACATGTTTTATTTTCAGATTGAAGTAACATCTCTCTGTATGTGTGTAAGCATCAGTGCAACAGTTGCACTAGTGTGTATATTTGCTCCGAAGATATACATAGTTTTATTGCAGCCACATAAGAACGTTAGGCAAGGAGCGACAACTTCTTTGAAAAGCAATCATCCGACATTAGCACGCATCATCTCCGAGCGAACGGACTCTCTCGGACCCTTTCCATTCCAAAATGGCGGAGTTTATACTCATCCTAATCAGACTACGCAAACAACGCACACGACAATCAATGACGTATTCAGCGAGGACCTCGATGACTTCTCCTGTGATGATGCAACAGGTGACGATGAATCGAACGGACAATTAAATCCTCCCATGGAAGTAGATATTTGAGGATTGAATATTTAGGCTTCAATTTACTTTTTAATATCATTATTACATAGCTCATCATATTTTCTTGATAATTTTATTAATTATCTTTAATTTATGCATAACTTGAAGATGACCTTGTCAAAAAACTCAAGTGTGTTTTCCTAAGCAATGAGTGTTCGTCGGCCATTGGTCTGTCTGTCTTTGTGTTGATTGTTCCTTGAACTTTTGCCAAAACAACTGGGTAAATTGAATCAAACTTGCAATTACTTGCACTATTGATAAAGGAAATGCATTGTTTTCTTTTAAGGACTATTGTCTTTTTTAAGGGTAGACAATTTTCAAAAAGCACACGTTTGCTGTGCTTCTTAAAAAATTCGACAGAAGGAAAAATTGAAGAAAAACAAAAATTATATGCACACATTTTTACAAGTGAAAGAACTAGAAAAAAAACCTTAAAGGTTTCTTTCGGAGAAGAAAAGGCGTGATTTGCCCTACACTCATTAATTTAAAGCATTAGTTTATTGATCATATTTAAATTGGAAAATGCATAGTAGGCTTTTTTGTTCGCATTTCCTAAAAATTTATTTGAGATTTACTAATTTTCTCTATATAATATAATTAACTTTCAAAACGAAGTCTGAAGTATTCTCGTGGGTAAAAACACGTTACTTAGAGAATTCAGAGACAATTTTTGTGAACACTTTCCATTAGTCAATGTCCAATTTTCAGAACATTAGGATCGGAGAACCTTAATGTCGATTTCTCATTTGACCTTAAATTGCAACATAATAGGATTTCATTATCTGTGAATGCATCGTTTATTGAATTTTAAAACTATTAAGCGCAGCATCTTTGAAAAATCGTGAATGAGCAACGTCGATCCCGATTAAAAGTATCATATGCATATCTTCTTCTTTTTTTTTTACACTCACTCAATAATACCTCTTCACTTTCGCATTCAAGATCATGCACTAAGATATTCATACACACAAGCGCATTTCTAACTCCCGCCAATTCCTTTGCTGGGGATTAAAAAATCTAAGAGTTCTCCAGAAACCCAAAACTTTATTTATAAAAGGGGTCCGGCTACAGACAGATGTTTCTTATGAAGGGCGCCCATTTTTTTTTCGTTACAAGGTACATGTATCTAACTCAATTTCAGCTACACTTACCTTAAACTCGTATTTTATTAATATATCAATCATAATCCCACTTTGAAAAGACAAATATCACTTTGAGATATTTAATTTTTTCCCCATAAATCGTTGCAGACTTCCTTGGTCACGCTTCATCATTGTAAACCACTTAATTTAATTCCTCGAACGTTGTCTTGACATATTTTAAGACTCTACACGGGATACAGAAACTTACGGTTAGGGTTACGATATTAGATAAAATTAGAGACTTTCGTGTTCTTCATTCTGAAGTGTGGCTGACTCAAACTGGAAGTTGGTCCTGTCTAAAGTTTTAAAATGCCGTAGGGTTATTTTAGAGGAATAAATGGTACCTTGTGGTTAATTTAAGTAGTGGGTGCCCTTTTCTTCAAATAAAGTGCCAGTGTTCCAGGCACGTATTAAAATGAAAAAAACAATAACCCAAGCATTTTCATTCGAATATGTATCCGATTGTACTGGTGCTGCTATTCTTGCCAAAGTTCACTCATTCTTCATCAGTCATGCATACCTAGCAAAATTATGTAAATATACGTTACATTCCCCGAACTGTCTTGTCCTTATACAACTTTTATGCTATAAAATCAATGTTTGTTTTTTGTTGTCGGTGAATATGACTATTATTTGTTAAAATTAAAGATGTACATGTATGGAAGCTCAGGATGTGTTTGTTATAAACTTATGTTACTTTTACTTTTGAAAAGAATATCGAATTCAAATAAATTTATATTTGATTATTGGAAATATAATGATATATACCATGCATGGTTGCCCATAAAGTTTGTAGACAAATGCTTTATGTTTCTTAACAATGACCTTACTGCTATACGTGTAGAATAATAATTAAGCAATGAATTATTATTTTTTTAAGACGTAGTCTTATAACTGCAACGGTGTGTGAAAACAAATTAAATAACGCGCGTTATGAAAATTTATTTGCATACACCTTTGCAATAATGAGACTATATCTTTCCAAAATAATGATTCATTGCTTATATTCACATTAATAACGCACGTAATTTTTTAACTTCGTCTTGATTATTTTAATTCATACCACTTTATCTAAAAGTTTATATCATTTTAACCCTAGACTTTGAACACCATCTTTGCAATTTAAAATCGCAATTTGAACCAAACTATGGAAGTTTGAAAAAAAAATCAAAATTAAACTTTTCTGTTTAGCTATAGAATGTTTTTGGTAATACAATAAACATGATAAATTTATCTATAGCCATTCGTTTTGAGGGAAAAAGTCATAGTCCGAAAACTCAGTGGACAATTCTCGTTTAAATGCATATATAAGAAATGTTCCTAAGTATTATTTATGTAAATACTTATTAAATATATTTGTCTGTCTCAGTTTTTTTTTCTGTAACTTTGTTTTCGGGAATGAGACATTAACTTAATGATGCTCTTAGCACTGGATTTTATTTTGGGGCTCTGGAATTTGTTTTTGAATAAAAGTGTGCATATTATTGTCCATATGTATCTTATTCAGAAAAAAAGTTTTAAAAGTTGATCATGAATTACTTACATCGAAAATACATATAAATAATGAAATTGCATATTTATCGTAGTCTAATAAATTGCCAGGAATAAACTTCAATATTTTTTTTTTTTTTACAATTGATTTCTATGGAAACCCATGCAGGACCTGTCAAAAAATATTTTTGAATTTGATAAAACGAATTATCAAATTTGTTAATATGACAAATTTAATTAGTTATTATAACAGTTTCTTTGAATTCGTTAAAATGAATTAAATTGGTTATTACAAAATCATTAAATTCGTTCAAGCGAATTCAAAAATGTGTTAAACCTAATTTAATTCATTATATCGAGTTCTAAAATTGTTATAATGAATTAAATTCGTTATAACGAATTCAAAAATTTGTTACAACAAATAGAATTAGTTGAAACGAATCCGACAAAGATATGATTACAATACTTTACCGATATAATATGTTTTCAGAAACGAAAAATCCCAGAAAAACACATAAACAAATAATATAATTATAAATAATTATTATAAACGGTGTAAAAGGTTGCATAAATATAAAATGAAATTGATGAAAATTATAAATTGATTAAAACAAATTAATTAAATCAAACATCTATTAATGTACATTTCTCATTCACAGGTCTCAATTTCTTCTTAGTTGATACATCTAGAAAAAAAAGAAAGATTTTAATGAGAAACTTAATGAATATACAATTAAATATGATTGTCCACTGAATTTTTGTTAAACAAGAGTCTAAAATTTTATACATGTATTTTGAAACCGAAGTCAAGTGAAATCAAATACGCCAATATAAAAAAAAAATTATTCGCAGAGTCAGACGTCATTAAATTTACTGCCTTTCATACTCGACAGGATACGAAGAGATATTGCATTTTTTAAATGCCACGTATATACGTTCAAACTTTTAATAATTTTAAATGAGATTTTAAAAAAATAATTATTATTATTGAAAATAGCACAACTGCTTTTTAACCAATACAACAATTTAATTGTTAAAAACAATTTCAAAGTGACTGTGTAATAATCGTCAAATCATAAATATCTATCTATTCAAATGATTTACTTATATGTACTTTACTATGTAAATTTGTAATAACCAAATTCTATTCTACTGTTCTAGATTTCTTTCTGGTTTTTGTTTGTCTGATATTCATATAATAGGTAAACCAATAGGCATATTCGTATGTACACGTTTTTATTTATTCAATTATTCATAATTTAAAATATGAATTATATCTTACCTTTTAAATTGCAATATCCGCCTTCCATATATTCTAGGTCACTAAGCTTTTTATAAGGATTTGTAGATCTTAACTTCCGGTTCCTTCTTGACGTATAACAACGAGAAAGAACGAGACAAAGTAAACAACAAGTCCCCATTAAGAAAACAAGTAGCCCTATAAGTGCGATAAATTCCATGGACCACTCATCACTAATATCATTGGAAGAAGTAATGGTTGTTCCCTGTTTGATGTAATGTGTACATGAAGTTAGCTCCATCACAAATAAAGTGGTTGTGCAAAAAAAAAATTATTCTGTTGTGCTTTTATGTTGGATTTTTTTCCTTTCTCCGTTAAAACTTTATTCAACTTTTAATTCAGTCCTCATCTCTTTTGGAATGGATTTCCATGCATTCGGAATTAAAGAAAGATCATAATGTTAGCGAATTTATTACTAGTATTTCCCACCTGTCGAATTTGTTGATCTCTCCCGAATTCGAATGACATTCATATACTTTGCAATTTTTCATTCTTTTAGATCTCCTTGGCATCTCTGGAGAATGACAGTCATTTGAAAATTACATGTACATCTACAATTCACGTGTACACAATGCCTCATTTTATCTGGGGGAAAATTAACCTCTATCGCCTGTTGTTGTCAGGCCATTGATATCACCTGATGTGGACATTTACTTATCAAGTATACATGTATTTATTCGTGATTATGGCATATCACTGGATCAAACTCAAAATTCATTCAATAATACAAGTACGTTAACAGGTGAAGTAAAAGAAAGATATTTAAGTAAAAAAAGATATTTTCTTGTTCCCAGAAGAGTACTATTTCGTTAAGATTTTACTTTTAAACTTATATATACAATGTGGATTGTTATCTAGTATTTGTTTGACGTCGGCCGGCATTCATTATATTGGTTTTGCGAAATTAAAATATAAATATATATGTATCTTTAAGTTTGATACCAGAATATGTTCAAGAAAGTTTTAGATACGACACATACACTGTACCTCAAGGTTCCATAGTTAATAAATGGAATTTCAATAAATTATACTCTTGTTTTTACAATTACCGTGTTCATATTCAGAATTACCCTGGTGAGCTTGAAATAAAAGATACCACAGAGTTTGACACATCTGTTTTATATTTAGATATTTTAATTGAAAAAGATTTTACTGGTAAACTAACAACCAAGGTCTATGATAAACGTAATGACTTAAACTTTTCTATTGTAAACTTCCCTTACTTATGCAGCAATATACCGTCATCACCTGCATACGGAGTTAACATCTCTCAGTTTATTAGATACGCAAGAACATGCTCTACATACTAACCATTTCTACAAAGAAGTAAATTATTAACAAACAAGTTGATGAAACAAGAATTTCAGCAGTCTCGTTTAAAGTCATTTCGTAAGTTCTATGGTCGATACAATGCCCTTGTCAGCAAATACAATTCATCATTGAGTCGAATGCTGACTGACGTTTTTCATACTAATTGTTAGTGCACTATTTATACACTGAATTGACGACGGATTTTTCCGTTATTTCCCGATTATGACAAGGAGCACAAGGCGGATATGTGACCGGGGGGCAAGGGATGCTCACTTCTACATGGCACTTTGAGGTCCGTGTTTGCTCTGCTCCTATTTTTGTATAGTTTTATGGACTTTAATCTGGAATACTATTCGTTATCTCCACGTGTTTCCTGTTTACAAAATTACAAAAGGTAAGAAATAAACATTAAATTTAAAGCAATATGAGCTTTACTTTTGAGAATTTTATTTTGCCATTAAAATGTTTTATAATAATAGATTTGTATGTAATTTAAACCTTTATGTGCAATTAGACTAAAAAAATTATTATATTGTTTCAGAAGTTGACTTCTGTACAATCAAATACATAGTATTTTTTTAAGAAATCAATTTGTACACGATGGCAATAATGTAATTTTACTTCAATAATAGGGTACGAAAAAAGAAAAAGAAAACTATAATTGTTCCTTTTCTCTGTTATTGAAACAGTCAATTACAATTTTGCAATAAAAGAGATCTGACATCAAATTTGCAGCTCACATTGCTTTATACAACTTAAAAATCAGATCTAAAGTAAAACAAAAAAAGATGTTTTGTCTAACTGCGAATATGCATCATTGATAGATAATTAGATAACGATAATAGTTTGTGCTCTAAACTTTTGTGTAAATCATTGCTATATTATTCTAATATGTAGTATACTACGTAATTTCTACGACAATAGATTATAAGGAGAAATGTAATAGTGGTTTAATAATTTACCCCTTTAAGAAAAATTATAAATCAATGGGCACATTAAGAGAAATAATAGAAAAGGCCAATATAAATGATTTATTAATTTATGATTCAATATCCTCCAAATGCCATCAATCCGTTTCTTGAATAAGATAACCTGAGAAGGTAGAAAATCTCTCGTGCAAAAAATCTCCGTATTTGTCAGCTTTCTTAACCCAAACATGTGTTCCGGTGGTGAGTTTTGCTACTATTAGATTTCCTCCATTTTCCCAGTTCTCTGCATGGCTTACGAAACCAAACCCTAGCGGTCCATGTGTTGACATTAGAGTCGTGTCCATTCCAGACGCCTGATTGGTCAGAAGGTTCCAGTAGAATACGTAAATTCCATTCATAGGAACCGTAAAAATTCCGCTATTAGGCTCGTAGGAATTAGTTGTATCAAGAGTTTCCAAGTCAAACACAATTGGCTGACCTGTTCCAACGTTCGTCAGATCACGTGACAGCCGGGTGTGAAATGCAGGAAGTAGCCCAGCGGATATTGGGTTTGAGAAAGCTTTTTTGATACCTGTAAAAGCAGAAAACCACATAAATGTACTGCCACATTCAGACGTGCTACTATGATAAAGAAAAAGTTGAAAAATAACAAAAGCGACCCATATAAAAAAGTTCTATAAATAATACACTTACATGTGTGGGATCAGGTGTTAAGCTAGGAGGAGTACCCCCAGATCCCCCCCCCCCCTCGTTGATCGGTCATACTTGTCGTGACATATATTTATCGAAGAGGTAGACGGAAATTTCTTCAGTCAAATACATTGTAAAAACAATCATCATGTTAGTATAATTCCACCTTTGCTTCTATAGAGAACCATTTCCGAGTATACACATGTAATCATATATATGTTATTTTTTTTTTACATCTTAAGAATAAATAATTCAAACAATATATTACAAAGCTATTCGAAAAACTTTCAGAGAAAGATAAAAGGAATCGATGAAAAAACAGTGTTTAATTCAGTTGACAAATATACTCCTATTCAATTTAATTTTAAATACTGATGTTGATGAAAATAAATGCAGTAGTCAAGTTTTCATTTCTCCTCTATATACTTCATTTGGTGTATATTCAAGGAGCAATATTGCAAGGAAATTCTTACTGATTTCGTACAAAGATATGTAGTGCATGTTGAATTTCTCGTAAATATAGGAAAACCTAGAATAACTCCATCAGATTACCTACCCTTTTGTATGAGATATCCATCTGATTTTATCAAATTCCAGTCAACTTTGTACTTAGTGTACAGGCACCGACACAATACAACTAGGTGGAGATCACTTTTGATCTAAGTCTCACTTTTGAACAGTTTGACAGGGGATGCTCACTCCTCCAGGGCACCTGATCCCACCTCTGATGTTTTGGAGGTCCGTGTTTGCTCTTATCCTATTTTCTATTGTTTTATGGACTTTTGATCTTGAATACTGTTCCTTATCTCCATATGTTTCATTTTACAAAAGGAATTTATATGACAAAGTAAAATTGAGATAAAATTGACCTTATCTAATTTTAATCGTCCAGAAGACAATTTTGCGTTGTAGGTGAGTACACAAGACTGCATTTTGCATTATTTTTATATTTTCTTTTAAAAACTGTTGTTTGTGTTTTGTGTTTTGTAGGATCATCAAGTCTCTTGTAGACATAAAAAAAAAAATCCAAATACTGAATAAATTTAATCAAAACATGCAATAAATGATAGGACTGTATTAATTTTATCTTTTTTTTCTTATATAATCTTTATATGTGAAGACAAAACTAGTGAAGACATCGTTACATTCATAAATACACGCGTCCACTACTTCGGACATGAATCAATGAGCTTACGTTGATTAGTTTCATTGTCCCTTCCTAGGTAGCTTGTCGGGCAGTATTTGGTCTTTTCCAGGAGAGTGGAAATCGCAGCATCCTTCTCTCTGTTTTGTTTTTCGAGTTTTTCCAATCTGGACAGAATATCTGATAGATTGTCGTCATAGGAGGACTGCAAGGAAACGGAGATGTTTAACAGGATCACAAACAACAGTACAGACACCATATCGAAGAGGGCAATATATACACTATATATTAGTCATAATTATATTTGGTTCACTGTCTGATAAGAAACTGCAATTCCGTCATAATCTGTGAACCCTCTAATAGTGCGAGTCTTCTTATGTCCAGTAAATGATACCATCTCTAGTTTATGCGTCTTTTAAATTTCCGCTACTGAAATAAGAAATCCCTTCATTAATCTTAAAAAGATTTCAAACCATCTGAAGAAAAAAATTCATATAATCAAATTAATTTTGATGAGACATGTGTTTTCTATTGAATTTTCTTTGGAATTCTTTTTGGAAGTACTTTTGTATTACCTTAAAAAGAGAAACTCAGAAAACCCAAAGACAATACCATTGACCTTGATCTAAATACTTTGAAGGTATAGATATTATAATCTTCCTCTTGGCTTAAAATCTTAAGGGCATACATTATGGTGTCCAGTATAAGAATATGTGTGATTCGGAGAAAAATGATTCACAGAAAAATGTCCATAGCCCAATGAATTTAAACGGTTTTCATACAAATTGTTAGTCTATTATTCATACACTGAATTGACAGATTTTCCCGTTATTTCCCAATCATGATAAGGAGCACACGGCGGGTGTGACCGGTCGGCAGGGGATGCTCACTCCCCCATGGCACCTGATCCCACCTCTGATGTTTTGGAAGTCCATGTTTGCTCTGCTCCTATTTTGTTTTGTTTTATAGACTTTTGATCTTGAATACTGTTTGTCATCTACATATGTTTCATTTTGAACCAAGAAATTGTGATGATAGAGATTTTGACGCCATAGACGCTGTTAGACTTTTTATCCGGCGAATTGAAACTGCACTAGAGAACAAAGAGAGTCGCCATTGTCTCGGAAATACAAAAAAAAAATCCAGTTTAAAAGTGCGGATTTCTGTAATTTAAAGAGTGAAGGTAACAAAATTCAGTTCAAATCTAATGAGGAAAGACTCAGAGCTCTGGATTTGATCGAGAAAAAATTGACTTTAAACGACACTGGTGATATAATATGAGTAGAAATCAAAATAAATACTAATATTAATAATACACCCCTACTAATGTGTTCGGAACCTTTTATTTTTCGGTGTTCTGCAAATTATAAAACCTGATGAGGTCAGAGTAGCTCTGGTAGTGGCTCTGGTGAGAGTTAGCGAGACTACAGCGAGATAGAGAAAATTATTCAAGGAAATGTGGCTAGGAAGTGACTAGCACGTGGAGACATGGTAAACAGTATACACTTATGACTACGAGGTAAACAGATAAACAGTCAAACTGTTGTTCCTCGGTAGTGGGACGAGGGCAACAGTTTCCCAGGTCTTCCCCACTACCGAGGGACAACAGTTTGACTGTTTTACCGAGTAGTCACTGAATAAGTGTATTATTACCTAACCTACCATATATTTAATTAAATTGGAATAAAAATACACAAACAATCAATAAAGAGTTTTAACAACTGTTTATTCACTTACCTGTCTATTAAGGTAAGTCACTCGTCAGCTTTTTGGAAAAGTTCACGCAGAACCTCTTACTTCAAAACTATTTATCAAAATTAAATTTTTATAACATATTTAATTTCAACAATGTTAATATTTTAACATTTAATTAAAAAAAACTGTCCAAAAAGCTACAAAGAAGCAATATTTATGAGGGACTATTTTTTGTGGTGGAAGGATATTTAGCAGGTAATTCTGCAAATCTGCACATTTATTAAATTTAATTTCTTGGACTTTTAGCCTCACATACTTTTACTCGGAGATTATTTTCCATTATGATATTGCTAGGAATATTTAATATATGTCTTAATTTGTATTTTTAGAACAAGTTTTACACCATCCTGCGATTTCGAGTCACACTATATGAGTACTTATCCAAAATATACTTCTCAATAAATCTTTGATTTAACAAATTTCACGAGTGACATACCTTAATTAGCTGAACACATAATATAAAGATTAAATCAATATTAAATGATTTAAAGTAATACAAATTGATTGATTGATTGTTTGTGTGTTTTATTTCAATTTAATTAATTATAGAGCAGGTAAATAGTGATGTCGTGATCATCAAAATGCTTGAATATCACGATGACGCTTTAAACAGGCAACAGTTCATTCTGTGACCCGGTCAGCAGTTCGACTGTTTCATGATCACGCAAAAACATAAAATAAACCGTGAAACAGTTCAAAATGCCTATTAGTAATTACAATTTATATAGTAGGTTAGGTAATAAAAAAGTTTTGCTGCGTTTCAGTTTTCACCACCCTCTGATATCTGTAAGAATGTACTTCAATCGATCTCTGTTGAATTCATTCAATCTTAAATAAGTATTCTCTATGATACAATTTTCTGCAAAGATGAATTAAAATTTCTTTTTGGACAAATCATTTTGCATGGGAACCGGGACTATATTTTTTGGCGTCAGATTAGCAAATGCGGCACCAACATGACTTTGACTGATAAATCAGCTGAATGAGAATTGCATTATATGTTACTGCGAATACTACAGGAATTTTACGCTTGAAAAAAGGAAAATCTTATGGCGAACTGAAAGGCAGAAAGATCATTTTCCCATCCATTTCGTTAATGAAAAGCATCATTCTTTTAAAATTCTATTATTATTCATGCTCACAATGGCAAACAATTCATTTGTTATAGCGATTTGCGTCTGTATTAATTCCTTTGTTGTACTATACTAAAAGGTGAATACAATTTCCAGGCGGATTCCCTGGTCAAAAACACATGATCACGAGTATAGTTATGTAAAAATGTTTTGTCCATTTAAATGCATAAGAGAATCGGCTCGTTTTCTTTACCCTTGAAGCGCTGGTGTTCTGAACTTGAAACAAACTACATTTTATTAAACATATTTTTTCAACAATTAAAAACGTTCGTGACATCTTTCATAGTTTCTAATGTTTGTATTTTGTTCATAAGAAATATTCTTTTTATTTTGCAATCCATTATCATGATCATAGATTGACCTGAACCACGTGTTTGAAGTAAAATGTAAACGTGTAAGTATTTGGCGTAAACGTTGCTATACATTCAACAATTGGTCAGTTGCTCTGGTAAGATTCTCTGTGTGCATTAATAACAGAAGCCATATAAGGCAAACAAAGGTTCGTCAGTGTACATGATATTACACATTTTTCAACCAGCGTATTGGTCACTAGTGAGCTCTAATTTCCCCCGTAAATTATAAGATATATTGTTATTCTAACACCCCCCCCCCTTTAGCCACCTTTTTCTGTTGAAAATCATGAAAGTCTTTCAGAAAGGTCTGGAAACACATTTTTAACAGGACAAGTTTTCAAAAGAAACAGACTATAACAATTTCCTGTTAACTGCCAATTTTGTTTATAAAACCGGTTCTACCCTATAACCTTTGAATAGTCATGCAACGTAAACAACGTGTCTTGAATTTAAATCACAATAACAATAGTAGGGGTGTAATAGCGCCCTGCATTAATACATGTAAAATTTGTCAACAGAATTTGTATCTGATACAACTACATATATTTACATTTGCAAATATCTTTCTTAGATGAACCTATTGAAGAGAAAATATGTTCAATTCTGTATGAACTTATTTGGGGATCAGAAGTCATAGCGCGACCGAATCACAAGACGAGATGATATCCTGTTTACATAAATTTAAATGGATGAAAAAGATAAAATAAATGAAACATGTAGATATTTTCATTCAAAAGATGTTCAATAGGTCTACCTTTGGTGTGAAGAATGTTTTAAATACTTTAATTAGCCTAAAATCGCACTCCCCGTTTTTAACCCGAAATTCCTTTGAAGTTATGTAAATTAGAACAGAAGATATCACCCCTTTTGACTTCAAATATAATAAGCTCGTATAGTAATATCATTCTCAGTTGGAATCATTGTTCTTACATTATAAACGAAGAATTCATGAACTTGACTGCTGAACACCATTGGGCGTATTTGATTTAAACACGAGTTGCAACTCTCGAGTCGGATTTCTTAATCAAACACCTCGAACACGACGCGCGTGTTGTATAATTAGGTCACGGACATACTCTCCAATTTTACAAGAGTGAGCAAGAACAAAGATGGCTGCCAACATTGACAATGGAAGGAAAGTGAGGCAAGGCAGATGTTTGGTTAAGAGTTTTGAAATAAATTATTTTAATTATTAAATAAGGATATTGGCTAATATTTCAGACAAGAGCATATAAAAATATTGAATCACTCACAAATTTTTGCTACATTACATCCTTTTTTCGTGGATTTTAGGCAGAAGAAAATAAACAAGATATTCGTCGTTTTTCCCAGTATCGCCTTATTCCTTGCTTTTCAAAAATCACCAATAAAACATGGGCAAAACAATGTCTGGATATTTTCAATGCACTCGAGTTGCGTTCTTGCCGTTTGAATAAAAAGATACTGTGTTTGTTTTTGCGCATGCTCAATATCAACCCGACTCGACACTAGAGTTGGCAAATCAAATACGTCCATTGTAAATATTCAAATGTTGCAAGACCAAACAACTTCTAGGTCATCGCGCTTCACGACATAGCAATACGGCAGCCCGTTCGTGTAGCAAATGCAGTTTAAATCGGAATTTATTCGTCTTAAATGTAAATAAAAGTGATCAACAACAATGTTAAAAAGTTCACTGGGAAATTCCCCAGAGAATTTTGAAAATTGTTGTTTATTTTTTAAGTACGTGTAGGCTAAGTTGTCATATATGTAAACATTCATATATTAGGTTCTTAAAACCTCATTTTAAAGGTGCATAGACACAGATTTGAAATTAATGTTTTCTCAGATTTTCTGTATAATATTACGACTTATATATTGCAATAGCATTTAACAAGAAAATATAATAAAAATCTTATTACATTTTGAAGCTATCGAAACTTCGGATAAAAATATTAAAACTATAATCTAAAAAAAATCAGAGTAAAAATGTTCGAAAGGATAACACGCTCATAGTATATTGTCAGTCCGTGCTCAGTGGTGTGTGCAGACTTCAACAACGGAACACACCCGGTGAATCGTAAACATTAACAATAACAGAGCTGGTGCCCTGTTTACAAAAACAGTTTATGTTTCAGGGGTGTATTCAATTTGTTAAACTCTGTACAGAACACTGAGCACGGACTAACGATATTAGTGAGAATGTTTTACTTTCGAACATTTCTACTCTGAATTTTTTGTATTATAATAATAGTTTTATTATTTTTCATTGATACACAACAAAATTGCCACTTTAATTAAGTATTAAGAATAAAACTATAATTTGTGAAAGTGCAAGGATGTGTCAACCCGACCAGAAATTCAATAACTTCGAGATGAAGTGTCCATGCACCTTTAAGAAGTCAATATTATTTTTGGCTATTTGTTCGTGATATTATACAGAAATATTAACTTCAAATCTGTGTCTATGCACATTTAAATAAAGTTACGATTTGAATGAAATCGATTAATACTATACATTGATCGGTGTATTCACTAGTCTTGCGCCGTCACGGCGGAACCAGGCGATTTCTTTTGTTTTATTTTTACTTGCTTTTAATACCGTAGAGAAAATAATGTGACCTAAATTTCATAGTTTCGAATGTTAGAATTTATTTCACCCTTTCCTACGATCAAAGAAATTGATTCCGAGAATTAATTCTGTCTTGTTACACAGAAAATCCGATGATCTGAAAGTTTATATATCCAAAACCATTGATTATTTCATTTCCGAAAATAGAGGTTATTAAGTTTTGATAAACACTCTCTGCTTGGCCATGATATATGTAACATTTTATTATTAAATAGTTTAATTAATTACGTTATTTATTTATTCTTTTCCTTATACGCTTTGATATTTCTTTTAAGGATTAAAAACCAAGGGAAAAACTTTCTTTTTTTCTTCTTGGTTGAAGAAATTGTATTTTAGTTTAAAAAACGAAAAAGAAACTAAGAATACCTGAGTAGTTTCTTCCTGTAGTAAAGATAAAAAGCGAGGGTTTCCGAATATACACGATAAACGCAAAACACGATACACAATAGAACCTGATAAACGATCTAGACGATAAATGCAACACACGATAAACGGAAAACACGTTAACTAGAAAACGCAAAACTTGATGTTTACTCATCTAAGGCACCAGATCCCATCTCTTAATCAAATCCCAAGGTAACCAAGCTCATTCATTCGTTCGTTGGCTTTCATCATTTTAGTTTATCTTCAGTTGTTAATTCAGTTAATATCGAGGTCATTCATGTTGATAAGATAAAATATAATGTGCAGCGCTAGCATTCAGCAAAACTCGAATTATCATGATTTGATTTTATCTTCTCTGTGTCCTAATATCAGAAATATTTTTACCCTTTAAGTAAAGTTACTCGTCTAAGTTATTGTATGAATTTTGATTTGAATTCTCGTCGTGACTCTGAATACACAAGAAATGAATGTTTACGCATTCATTTACATACATAGATCTTCATTTCAATATCACAAGATAACAGACTGGCTTAGTCAACATAACCGGTTGTTGAAATCATTTTTCTTTGTCTGTGAGTGTGACAAATTGCATATAAAAATATGGACAAGGATCTCCTCCCAAACACCACGAAACATACTCTATGTATTGTGACGCCATTCACGAGGTTGCCCAGAGTTATACAGGAACAACTTCCGTCCCTTAAGATTGTAAACTTTCCGCTGTCTGGAGGTTTGTCTGTATCATTTATTACTATTTTCCCCCTTTTTCCTGTTTGTGATTACCACATAAATGTTATAAAAGAAAACTGAGTATTGTTTTCTTCTAAATATTTTAGGTTTGTTAAGCATGTTTTTTTTAAAAGTACGGACTATAGTGGCTGCAACTTTACAGTTGGCAAATTACACGAGCAATAACGTTTCAGGAACGAGTCCGCACGCTTATCGTACGATTGAACGTGTTACACGAACGATCCTTCACCAACTATGTTCACGCACACGATTCTACACGTTGATCTTACGCGATTGCTAACGCAAAAGCACGATCATTGTTATTAAATAATTTGGCAAATTACCAGTATTACAAATCATTTATTTGCAGAACTTATAAAAAGTATCAGGTATAAGCGCCAGAAAAAAAGTAACCCAGACAATCATGTCGTGTACTCATACATTCGCCTACCAAATATTTAATAGGGGATAAATTGATTGATTGTAACGATATACATCTCTAATATACAGACAAAGAAAATATCTTGATCACAATTATCAATAAACTTAAATAACATTAGAGAAAAGATTCTTTACCATTATATATACATTTGTGGTATCTTTCCATTTTATAAACATACAGAGATAAAATATTTTCAATTTTGTATGAAGTTTGTCAGAGGTCAGATGTCAATACATTGCCGTATCACACGGCGCAGTAATATCTAACGGTACATAAATACACATGTATATGTAAAACAAGTTGCTGTCCTTTAAAAAAAGGACTACAATACGTGGACCATATGCATGTGTTTCTAACCGAAATTCAATTTATTAAAGAAAATTTCTAAGTTTATTGGATATTCATGTAAGTCGTTCACATTTTCTACAACGTCATCCCACAGGTGCTTGAGGACAGGACCCCCCCCCCCCAATATAGACCCCCGGGCCTGTTCGACTTTTTTCACATAAATTATATATGGATGACACATTTGTGATAGAATCTATCCTATCAATTCAGAAAATTTGCTTAAACTTAAATTTTATAAAAATATCTACCCTCTCTATATATAAGAGAATGTAGGGTAGATTTAATAGAACGTTTGTTTTAGGTAATTTTTCGATTTGCTGGTACAGATCTTATCACAAATATGGTAATGACAGATTTTTTATGAGAAAAAAATCGAAAAAGCCCAGGGGTCTATATCGAAGGTGGTGGGGGGTGGGGGGAGGGGTCCTGTCCTCAAGCACCTGTGCGTCATCCGCCTACTTTGACTATTTTGGACTATTTTGATATATATAACCCATAATGGTTAGGACTTTACATATACTAGAATTCTAGATTTATTCAGAAGAGATCTATCATTGGAAAATTAGATCTGATGCTACACGTGTAGCAAAACTCTATAGTACGCAGATTTTGTTTTGGTAGCCCCACCCAACCCCTTCCCTCACATGGAAAACTGTTGCTACAGATCTGTATCAAGCTGTTTTTGGATTCCTGTGTATCAAATTATTATGCGAGCCTTGATGCTCAAAACTAATGCCTGTGAAGACTTGTTCTATTTTTTAAAAGCTAGAACTAGTCGTTGAATGAATTTTTTAATTCAAGTTGTTGAGTTATCTTATATATGGTATATACTGCAAGTTCTTCCAACGTATGAGAATGCTTGTGCCATAGAATGAATTTTTAGTTATGTGTATACATTAGAAATTTGGATCCACCAATGAACTCTCAATCGCATCATCTCGGGTCTTTCCGTTCAGAGGTCGTAAAGCTATTCGGAAAAGCCGATTGGTGTAGCAGAGTCAGCCGAGGATGGCCGATTGGAACTCTCTAGCATTCTCGCGCATGCGTAGCCTGGCGTATGCCCAGGGCATCCGGTTTAACCTCGCTTATATATTTACTGCATGGACCTCAGGGCTGACATACACTTCGGCGTTCATAGTTCAATGTAAGCTGTCGCCAGTGTCTCCGTGTTTACCAGTGTTTACAAGATAAATATGCCTTTAGTTACTGAAATCGTAGATTGAATGTTTTTGATCAAATTTAATACTTGATTTCAAATTAACTGGCTCGGACAAGTGCCTCAATCCATCGGATCCATCCATCCCTTTCAGGCGACCGAAATTCCTCCAACTTTTTATCATCAAATTTCGGAAGTGTTTCTTGTGTCTTTTCAGCATCGATTATCAATTTCCACGAATAAAAATATTCCCAGACAACAATCTGTTCACTATTACTGATCACAAGTAGCCTTTCCAAAATATTTCCTTAGCCTAGTGAATTCGAAGCGTAACCGCTTTTCAAGTCGATTTGCACCTTGGGTACTTTTGTCGGAAATCTACGGCGACCGGCTAGTGCAATATTTTTATCCGAATATATTTAATTGTCCATCTCAAATGTATATATAAGTAATAAATAACAAGTCTATAAACTTCAGTGGGAATTATAGTAGGTCGGTACGTGATCAAATCTTCTGAGAAGGCCTTCGGCCTTCACAGGATTTGATCACGTGTCCGACCCACTTCAAATCCCATTGAAGTTTATAAACATGTTATTTATTTCTTAATTGAATATGGTTTATCAATAAAATTTATGGTATTATAAGAGAATGCAATTTTGTACGACTTCCTATATTGCTTACATGTACTTTCTAGCAATAATGAGTTCGTTCAATTAATATGTAAATTGCGCGTCATTTATTTTATTTCGATAAAGAAAAGGCAAGGAAAAATTATTGTTTTTAACATGTTACATTTCAATAAAATCTTACAAAGGATGACTTCACGTAAGAATATGTGAAATTCGCGTCAAAATAATTTTTCAAAACAGTATGTAATTTGGAAGTACGAATCTGTTTTCTAAGGCGAGTTATCACAATTTTCTCAATTTTCGTACGTACGTAAAAAGTTAATATATTTTTAAGATCAAATATTTCATTTATAGCGCACACTCCGTTATCAAAGGATTGTTGGTTTCGGAAAAGTATAATTGATTGATTGGTTGTATATTGTTTAACGTCCCATTCGAGAATTTTTCACTCATACAGAGACGTCACCGTATGTCGGTGAAGGGCTTCAAATTTAGACCTATATTCGGCACTTAGGGCCATTGAGCAGTGAGGGTTTTTTATCGTGCCAACGCCTACCGTGACACGGTACCTACGTTTTTAAGGTCATATCCGAAAGACCCGTGACTTTCACTTCTAGTGCCGAGCGCTTGGCGAAGGAACAGTCACTGCCTATGTCACCTCTACTAATGTGTTCGGAACCTTTTATTTTTCGGTGTTCTGCAAATCATAAAACCCGATGAGTTCAGAGTAGCTATGGCAGTGGCTGTGGCGAGAGTTAGCGAGACTACAGCGAGATAGGGTAAATTATTCACGGAAATGTGGCTAGGAAGTGACTAGTACGTGGAGGCATAGTAAACAGAAAAGTTATGTTGCGTTTTGGTTTTCACCACCCTATAATATCATTCTGTAGAAATGTACTTCAATCGATCTCTCTTGAATTCATTCAAATTTAAACTATAAGTTTTCTATATGATACAATTTTCTGCTGTCATGAATTAAAATTTCTTTTTGGACAAAAATTTTGCTTTGGAACCGGGACTATATTTTTTGGCGTCAGATTAGCAAATGAGGCACCAATGTAACTTTAACTGACAAATCAGCTGAATGAGAATTGCATTATCGGTTACTACGAATACTACAGGAATTTTACGTTTGATAAATTCCTTTATTGTACTGTTGGTGAATACACTTGTCAGGTGGATTCCATGGCCAACACACTTGATCACGAGTATAGTTATGTAAAAAAATGTTTTGTCCATTTAAATGCATACTCTTTTCCTTACCCTTGAAGTGCTGGTGTTCTGAACTTGACACTAACCACGTAAATATTTTATTAAGCATATTTTTTTCTAGTTAACAACAAATTACAAACGTCCGTGATATCTTTCATAGTTTCGAATGTTTGCATTTTGTTCATAAGAACATTTTTTTTTTATTTTGCACTCCACTGACATGATCATAATATGACCTGAACCACGTTTTTGAAGTAACATGTAAACATGTATTTGGCGTAAAGGTATTCAATCAACAATTAGTCAGTTGCTCGTGGTAAGATCCTCTGTGCGCCTTAATAGCAATAGCATATAAGGCAAACAAAGGTTTGTCAGTGTAGATGATATTACACATTTTTTTTCAGCATGTCGCACGCTAGTAAGCTATTTAATACCCACCCCCCCCCCCCGTTTTAGCCACCCATTTCTGTTGAAAATCATGAAAGTCATCAAGAAAGGTCTGGAAACACATTTTTCACAGGACATGTTTCCAAAGCAATCTCCTGTCTACTGCCAATTTTATTTATAAAACCGGATCTACCCTATAACCTTAGAATAGGTAAACCTAAACCACGTGTCTTGAATTTAAATCACAATAACGTTAGTAGGGGTTTATGTTTACGTCTTAGGTTTGACGCGGCGCCGCGAACGAGAATCGAACCCGGGCCGCCCGATCACGAAGCGAACGATCGATCACTAGGCTACCACGACCGGTTTTCGGAAGAGAACATTATTTAAATATACTGTACTTTATTTCCAATTCTGTATATGTGTCTTTAAAAGAGGAATCATTTTTGATATTTTTTATTATATTTTATACTTAATGTACATACATTTATAAATTTTTCAGTTGTTCACATGCCACCCAACATGGATAAATTGATAGATGTTGTGAAAGAAAGCGAGGCTGATATAATTTTAACTTGGCCACATATTGTTGTTAAACTTCTACAAAGTGGAAAATGTACAAACATAAAATGGTTTCAAGGCTGTAGCGCAGGCAAGTGCTGTTTTTATATTGTTTTTTCTTCCAAGTAGATTGTAAAATGGAAATTTCACACTATGAAATATAACTTGATTAATGACTGACAAATCTACAAAATTTAGGTATGAAACAATTTTGATCCATTGATTACTTAAAAGTGAAATTCTCTGTTCATTTGTTCTGCATTATTATACATGTACATGTATAATCTTTATTTTACTGGATGTTTTATTTAGGTGCAGAAGTTTTGTTTAAAGCCTTTTCTGAGGTAAACCTCCAATTTCTAGAACTTTTATAAATATACAACGGACACAAACACATTTAATATATATTTTTTAATCTCACAAATGAACAGCTAGTTTATTTGATGAATCAATCCTTTCTTCCTACAGAAAATAAGAAAACAGTTAAAAAGTATGATGTATTCAGCATTATTTTTTTATATAATGTAGTTTTATCAGACTTTTTCTTTTAAGACAAAACACTGATTTTTTACTTTTATTTTACATAGCAGCCGCAAAACGTCATTTTCACAAGAACTGGTGAAGGGTTTGGTGAATATATGTCTGAATATGTTTTAGGACAAATAATTTCTAGGGAACATTTTTTCCCGAAAATGTTAGAATCTCAAAGAGCAAAGAGATGGGAGAGGTAACTTTATACTTTTATTTGCATTGTGTCTTTCTTTTCTTCGAGGGAAACATAATATAAGGACGTTGGAAAGAGTATAAAATTCGTGAGTTTAAAAAAGCAAATAATTTTGAAGAAAAAAATTATCGAAAAACAAAAGAATAAGCTGAAAAAATCAGCTAAGGTGCACATCCAAACATTTTGATTTGGCTCTACCAAACAAATATTTCTGGAGAAGTTGAAAAAAGTCATCAGATTTACGAATTCTTTTTTCTATAATACATTGTATGCATAATATTTTGCGAGGGAAATGGAGCGGCATGTCCACTCTAGTGCCCCCACCGATGTTGAGAATAGATGTTTTCTTTAACGTTTTGCACAGGATAGTTCAAATTAAAAGTTTTTTAAACATAGTAAACAGAGATAAGTCCTTTTTTACATTCTTTTACTGTTTGTTTTGCGAACGCGTCTTTTTAAACAATCGCTGTCTAGTTTGTTCTGTATGCTAGGCCATCAAAAGTTGGATACGTGGGATAACTTACATAGTCAACTGCCGTTGATGATGTCCCTGGCATATCCAACAAACTACACAGTGATTCCTTAAATTTACATTTATATGTGCAATAGAATTGAAAAAATAATATAAATTTTTTAAATGCTGTCTATCAAATTTACAATATACGAAGATTCTCGTGTCAATATTTCAATATTCCCCACCCACTGACGTCAGACACAAAGACAGGTGCACTGGATTGACATGCATATTAGGCACTTGACCTTTCATTTGGTGAAAGTTACATTCTGGTTTAATTATAAAGAAATCAAGTCACCCAATATTCTAAGAGTTGTCAAACAGAAAACTATCAGAAATGTAAATATTTAGTTGTTAATTCGTCTGTTTTTTTTAATATTTAAATTCTTTCTTCGCCTTTTTCTCACTAAATGATCAAATAAAATTTAAGTTAAAAATACAATCAATGAAATAATAATTAGAGATTCGAATGGAAAATTCTTACATTGAAAATGCAACTATATATTTAACAGAGGTTCTTATAATTATTATGATATGATTTACGTTTATTGTAGAACATGGTATGTCCAGAAGCGCTCGTTATCGATGTTGACTATTGGATTGTTGGGTACTGGTGTGATTGGATCAAAAAGTAATATAGAGATATATTTATGTTACTAAACTATCAAATATTAAAACTTTATACTAAACTAAAAATCACTCTCTACGTTTGCAAAGCAAAATAAATGGCCTGCAATGGTTGATAATTATGAATTAAAGAAGGTCGCAAAACTCGCAGAAATAAAATTTGTTTTGCAGTAGAGAGAGAGAGAGAGAGAGAGAGAGAGAGAATTTCAGCAAAACCCGATATGCTAGATAAGGTACCTTTAAAATAACCAAGTATTCAGAGTGTTGGCAAATTAATTATTTTTTTCAGTCGCAGAAGTTTGCAAAGCATTTGGCATGATGGTTTGGGGATTGTCAAGAACTAAAAAGGAGGCATCAATTCCACATTTTGACGTTCTTATGTAATTGTGTTCACAGTATTTCCTTCTGTTTTAATTTTAAAACAATCGGTCATAGTACATGTATGTTTATATTGGAGTATATAAAATATACTCATAATAAGTAAAGATTAACGAAGTCGGCAATTATTTAAGATAGTTTAACAATTTAATTCTAATATTGAATTTATTAACCAACTATTCATTAAAGATTTTATTTGTTTTGAAAACTTAGGGAGAAGAGCGAAATCTCGAAGTTCCTTGCAGGCTGTGACTATGTTTGCAGTGTTCTACCAAGCACAACAGATACCATAGGGATGTTGTCTGGGAATATTCTACAAGCCTGCCAAGAGAAGGTTACCTTTTTAATCCTTAAATAAAGTGTTTAACAATGAATAACAAAATTAAACAATTTCTAAAAAGATATATAAAAAGATGTATACAGTGGAGCCTCATTTATCCGAACGCTTTGGTTCCCAGTCAATTTGTCTGGATATGTGAAACGTCCGGATACCTGAATCACCAGTTAAACAGGACATAATAAAGTTTAAAAATTCCATTCCGATGAAAAATCGTCCGGATACTGAAGCATCCGGATATCTGGCGTCCGGATATCTGAAGGTCCACTGTACACACACACACACACACCCTCACACACACACACACACACACACTTACGTGTGAAGGGTGTCAAACGGGGACAGGGGTTAAAGACTGTCAAAGTGGGGACTTCTTCATTTTTAATATTTCATAAACTTTTGACTTAAAATATTTATCACCATGTAACCCTGATGACAAATATAATGAGAACATATCAATATCTTTAATTTTAAGCTAAGCACATTTCACAGCACAAACGGGGACCTATTTCACACTCATTAATATTCACACACCAGTTCTAGTTTTCTTGTATCTAAACGGGGACATTTTCTAAAACGAATAAAATCCCTTCTTTGGTGCCTTTTATTCACTTATTACCACCGTTCTCATCACTGATTAAGACCCTTGTCTTCATAGGCACTTGAATGCTTAATATCTTAAATCAAATATGGAAATTACGAACATTTATTGCATGATGAAAATATTTTTTTAATTTTTATTTTCAAATAATTTTGAAATTTAGGAATCTGTTTTAAATTTTTCAATTTGGCATCACTGACCTCTTTGTCGCAGTGCCATGATTAATGGAATTTAAATATGGTGATTGCAACATAGTTTGCAAAATTTAAAGCTACTTGTTTTACATGTAATTTATGATTTTCCAAATTTTTTGTCTCAGAATTAGAGTATTGAACCAGACAAAATGATTGTCATTTGACATACTTACAACTATAAAAAATATAACACAAGGTCTGAAGGGGGCGCTGATAATACCACTCCAAAATATGACAAATTTCAAAATGAAAAGATAATCTTTTTTCATAATGGTCAGCTATTGAATATAATCGATAGACACTTTAAAATCAAATCCAATGCATTTACGTATACGCTTCATTACAGAATCGGAGTACGACGACTTCTTTAAAATATTTACATTACATTGCATCTTTGATCAGGTACTTTTATTTAAAAAAAAAACATTAACTAAAAAATCTTTCAAAGCAAAGACAATTATTCATTTTTTGTTTTACGCAGAAAACCCGGTCCGATGATCCGGAAGCATCATACATGTGCAGTATTTTTAATGGCACAAAATGTTTATGAATACATTTCACTAAAGTCAAATAATTTTGTAACGTGTTTGCCTAACACATATACTATATGATTTTTCTCAGGGTCTAGGGCCCCCTCAGATACCTTGCTGAGGAATTTGATTGTTGACTAAAACTTATTTACATATGCAAAATATACAGATATCGGGTGCTTCCCTAGCACGCAAATAAACGAAATAATAAATTAAACCGCCTCTTAATCAATTGGGCTTCTATCTCTGAAGCGACTTCCAGAAGCGCCCCAAAGAAACAACCAAAGCGCCAGCACGTCGCTTCTCCCAGAAGCAACAGGTTACTCTTAGATTAATACAGAAAGTCCGTTTATGCAACGCTCACGTAGACTGTTACATACTACTGGGTAAAATCTGTTCTGCACATCGCATAGCAATTATGACTTATGAACAGACTTACCGCTGTTGTCTATTTCTTTGATAATACCGCACTTCTCCGCTGGCACTCTATCAGCAACTGACTCTATCGAGTCTCGAGGCCTTATATATACTATGAGTATATCACGTGACATACCCACTCGGAATGTCTGGGCTCTCGGCGTTTTACGAGCTCAGGGTCCCTTCGGAACGCCCTGTCTCCTTCCCTTAATTATCTATTTCCGTTACAATTTTATTTTTTATAAGAAATATACAAATGAACTAAATTAACAGAAATATAAAAAAAACAGGAGTTAAATACATGTATGTTTTCCACAACCGTTACTTAAATTATAAAAGAAAATTTACAGGACATTTCAGTTGCGACTGCTGCAAATAGGGTACTTTAAACCAATTAACTTTTTGCAAAATCACCTGATTGCTTGAGATATGTATACTGTACCGTAAGGGTGAGTTCGAGCACCCTCGTCCTCATTGTTAAAAAACTTATTTTAGAAAGTAGACACTGGTGTTGTAGAGTTGCATTTCCCCCATAGCCAACCCCCAACTGCCCCACAGGGAATCGTACTCTAGAGCAGAATATCCCTCCAAGGGGAATTCACACACCAGAACCAAACTACTCCTTGAAGTTCTCTCTTTCTCAGAGTAGGATTTCCCATCCCTTGTCATATAGAGAGTAAATATAAACCACAGCCGGATTATAACAAGAATAGATATGGGTTACCCCATATCCAAAGATATTCGACTGTTAGATTTAATATGTTTAACAGTGTTTATAACGACGTTAATAAAAAAAAACTACACTGTCTAATTATTAAACTGTTGTAAATATCGTGATTCCATAGCATTACGGTTACCCAGTCTCCTAACAAACAGTACACATAGGCCTACATGTACCTGTAGCCTTGGTCTACACACGTGCAATGGAGCTGTCACACGCATCCAGCGAGATCGGAGAAACACGTTTTGTTTTGCCGAGAAGTTACGGTGTCAGACAAAACTTTTCTTTTCTTAATTAGATCATATAAATACGAATTCTGATTAATAAAAATTATACAATCCCTGTTGAACTTTATATAGTTTGTTCTAACATTTGCATCTGCAACAACTTGTGTTTAAAATGGCCGGGTTGGGAAAATCAGGACCGGGTCGGAAAATTCTAAACTGAAAACATGGAAAACCTTTTTTGTTTTGAAAATAACTGAAATATACTAATATATTTGTCGCAGAAATTACTTACATTATTCAAGTTCTATATATAATGGTATGCTGAACTTCAACACGAACCCGAATCTCCAACCCATGCAGTTCTCGTTTTGCCACACATACCCTACAGTTTACGAAGTGTACACACGAGCAGGCCAGGGATTGAAAATTCCGTCATTTAATAATACACACACACAGAATGATTAATTTTTTCTTTAAGAACAAATTGTATGATAATTAACAGACTATAAACATGTACTTAATACAATTGTTGATATAGTATTATCAATTCATTGGTGAAAAGATATGAATCGAAGAATGACCTAATTATTCTCTGTTATCAAACACGTAAAAAAAAAAAGGCTGAGGAGGGAGCGAGCGTAGGAATATTGATATTTTTTATTTGCATTTCGGGGGGAAAGTGACTTTCTAATGATATTTTGACGTTATTTTTGATTTCTTTAACGTATGACATACACAACTTTACTCTTATCATGAACAATAATGTTGTATCTACTTATCATGATGGAATTATTTTGGTCGGACCAATATGTGTGAGCTGCCGCTGAATACAGTTATATATCTTGCAAAGATAGTATGCATTGATCGAATATATAGATAAAATAAACGACAAACAGATTTTTGAATGGTAAATGAGTGTTTTTCAACTTATGTACATTTAGGCAGTATATATTTCAAATCATGAACCAAAATGTTTAGCTTTCAAAAGAAACGCAAATCTTCCCAAATTAGATGTATTAACACCTCTAATGGCTTTAGCGGTAGATGTATTTTTAATGTTCTTTTTGACAAGGCTGTTAAGTCCTTTATTTATGCATACTTTTTATTACTTATATTTTGCTTGAATCCCATGAACAGAAGAATTGTTTAAGTTTGAATCATGTGAAAACGAATTTTAACGTCTACTGATTTTTTCCTCCATAAAAGTTACGCAGTAAAATGTGAACAATTCCCTAGAAATCTCTGCGAATGGACAAATGGGGGGGGGGGGTTAGTAGTGGACAAGTTTTTTTCAAAGGCAAGTTACTTTCAATTCCAATTCTTCGACCCGCATTATACAACTATATTACTTCAAGAGAAATGCTTACTCAGTTGTTGAACATAAAAAAAATGCCATAAAATGAGGTTTAATATTATTTCAAAATAGCTGTGATTTTGTTCTTCATTAAAAAGTGGGGGGGGGGGCACAGACATATCCCCCCCCCCCCCCCGATCTGAAAGTGGGGGGCTTGTGCCCCCGCTGCCCCCCCCCCCCCTGTGACTACGCCTATGTATGTTAAGGGGCTAATCATCGTGCATTAGTCCGGAAGCTAGACCCCGGTCATTCGTAATCCTTTATTTTTTTTAATTACTTTTATATCGGTATAATAACAAAGTCAAAAAATATATAATTGGTGAGTTAGCAAGATTCTAGTTCCCCTTGACCAGGACTATTTCCCGAGACACAGTCACTATTATTCGCTTACTAATGAAACCACGCCCCCAAGCGTAGCAACAATCAACGCTGCTTGATGACGGTGATATCATTAAAAATATTGATTGTGCAGAATTCATGCGCACGTGGTTCATTATACCCCCGCTTGAAAAGTGGGAGGGTATATATAAAAAAAATGTATGCCCGTCCGTCAGTCTGTTACGCTTTGGGGTACCCATCTCTTATCTGCAACTCCTCTCATACCACTGAAGGAAATTTTTAATGAAACTTTCACAGAATCTTTATTACAGATTGCCATTGTGCACCTCCTATTTTATTTTTCCATCAGACATATATTTCGAATTTTCCAGAGCAAAACATGGATACTGCCATTATATTCAGATGAAAGGCGGGGGTATTACATGTATTTAGGGAGCTCATTGCTCACAGTACCCCTAGTTGTAATATGTTTTCATAGAATATTAAAAATATTATAATGCATAAAGCATGAAGTTAAATGCTACTTTGGAATTCTCACCCTTCGAAATCTTTGGCAACATTAGATGCGCCTTAGTTGACAATGGTTTTCTTTGCGTGAAGCCCCGTGGGGATCCGGGTTAGAATAGGTCCTCAGTACCCCCTTGCTTGTCGTGAAAGGTTACTAAACGGGGCGGTCCTTCGGATGAGACCGTTTAAACCGTGGCCCCGTGTCACAGCAGGTGTGGCACGATAAAGATCCCTTCCTGCTCAAAGACCGTAAGTGCCGAGCATAGGCCTAAAATTGCAGAACTTCACATCTCCATATCAGTGAAATATTCTAAAGAGGGACGTTAAACAGTATCAATCAATCATCTTTGAGTGAAAATAATCCTTTAGCCGCGGGTTTGAGACCGTATAAACCGAAGTACCGTGTCGCAGTAGGTGCTGGCACAAAAAAGATCCCTCACTGCTCAATGACCCTGGTTGTCGAGTGTAGGGCAAAGTTTGAAGCTCTCCACCGGAAAGCGGTGGCGTACGTCTACATATGAGTGGAAAGTTCTCCAGAGGAATCAATCAATCAATTTCATGCATTTCATGCAGTATATAATAACAGATTTGTTATCATGTTAAGGACAGATGATACAAACAAAAACTGATCGAATAGATGGAAATCTTTTCTTGGATCTTTTTTGGTTGTAAATGATTAAAAAAAAAAATAGATTTAAAAAATACATGTACTAAGAAATTTTAATTTACAATTTCCATCTTTCTGTAACTATCCTTAATTTTCTGTCACTTTTTTGTCACCTTAAATCCCATTAATAATTATCTTTCTAATATATGATAAATGGCTTAAATTTTATTTAGCGTAGGGGCTGAGTTATGAAAAATTCTTAAGCTGTTCTGTTGCCAATAATCTCAAGGACTTAACTTTATCACTGCTGAAAAAAAAATCATGAACAAGGAGATACTTTTTTGACATATGAAAAGAACACTAATTAATCAGTTGCAAAACTATTCTTCAATTCCATTATCTCTTCATTATACATATTACACACACATTTTAATAACTCGAATCTGTTTATTTCTAGTTCTGTTATTCTTTACTTTAAGAGATATCAACTCTAATAAAAAATTATTTCGAGATAATTAATTCGTTTAAAAGAGGTAATTATTATACATTTAAAGTATGTCATTTAGTGGATTAGCAAGATTCCAATTCCTTCCAATTCCCCAGGGTCACCTGGTTGAGGGGAACTGGAACCTTGTTTACTCCATCAATGATATACATTTTATATATATATACAATTATACCAACATCAAAATAAAAAATATATATATATTAATGAGGATCGTGGTGTTATAGATAACTGAGAATAAGCTTTTGGGGGCCGGGACTAGCTCATTTGATTAAGCCAGTTCTCCTTGGGCGAAGTTCTACTATGGAGCCAGTTTTCCGATGAGTGAGATTTTAAGGCGGAAAGACCGATATTTTTATGTATTACACTTGATTATAACCGAAAACTAGAGGACGCATGAATGGATATTAAAGAATATTAGTAAGATATATGGACATTCGCGAATCAGTACAGAAAAGATCGTTAACCACAGAAATAATTTGTTAATACTAATAAATCTTGGGAATAAATTTAAAAAAACATCTTAATCAAATAGGGGAACTGTGTGTATAAATTATTATAGGGGACATTGTGTATAAAAAACTACAACACAATAGGGGACATATTTTGTGTATAAAAATACACAATACAATAGGGGACATTTGTGTATAAAAGTTACAACACAATAGGGGACATATTTTGTGTATAAAAATGCACAATACAATAGGGGACATTTGTGTATAAAAATTCACAATACAATAGGGGACATTTGTGTATAAAAATCTACAACACAATAGGGGACATATTTTGTGTATAAAAATTCGCATTACAAAAGGGGACATTGTGGGTATAAATTATCACAATACAAAAGTGGACATTCCTGTATATAATATGCAAATACAAACAAAAAAATGTGAATGAAGCATGTATATACATGTACCTTAGGCTTATCAAAATACAAGAAGGAACATGTTTGAGTTTTTCTAAAACCTCAATGGAGGAGAATTCAGTAAAAATACGGAGTATATTTTAAAAGTTAGCAATTTATAAAATTTAAGATATTCTCTGAAAGCAATTACTTTTGATTCTATTTTGTTTTGTTCGGATGAAAGCTTGAAATTGAGTTTGCATTTTGTTTAGGAATTAAATACGTTTATTGTGGAACTCCCATCCACACCTCATCAAACCTCCAAGCGCATAAATCAATTTTAAAGTGAAGTAATAATTACATCGACAGTAGTGTACTTATTCTTAAAAATATATGCATGAAACAATTTGAAAAGAAACAATATATTAAGCTGCCAAGAAATTATTTACTTCCTTTAAATGACCATCCGACATTTTTTATAGAAAAGGTATTAGTCATCAGTAGTTTTTATGTCTTAATGTACAAGTTCTTTGTTTCTTTTAATCGAGATAGAATATCAAATATCTAAGTGTTAAATTGTACGGTACACATGTTCAAAATTAACATAATCTGTTTTCAGAATCCGTTTATACCCCCCCCCCCGGTCGAAATTACTAGATCTGCCTATGTTCATGGTATATGTTAAAAATTTAAGATTTTGAAAGAAGACGATTATAAAAAAAAAACATATATTAAGAGTTTATATAGATAGTTTTCGATAGGCCTGAATTTAGCGAAAGTTACCTCCCGTTGGCCGCCATATTGGAGGTCGACTCAGTGATTTTCCCTCTTTGTCTTACCAAGTTTTAGAAAATATAGCAGAAATATTTGGTGGAAAATCTTTATCAAATAATTTTTTTTAAATAAAGGAGGCTTCCAAAAATTTATATACTTCAGAAAAATAATGATTTATAATTCAAAATAGCAAACATAAAATTTTTAAATTGGTTGAACAATGAAGGAATATGAGCATTTGGACCTCCAGTATGGCGGCCAACGGGAAGTAACTCTTGGTCAATCGAAAACTATCTATATGTTATAACATTTATTTGAATGATTGGAAACTTAATTCGTAGCACGCGACGTCAAAATACGTTCTTACTGAATAACGACGATACCGATTTGAAACTTTGACCTTAAGGTCATATGCAACATACTTTGAACTTTATTGAGCTCTTCCCTGGAGTTGAATTATACTAGATGATGGACCTGTGTGCAATACATTAAATGTTTAATAATATAATTATGGATTTGCACACCTCTTCTTAAACAAATTTTGAAAAAAATCTGTAAATTGTGTTTTGTAATTTTTGTATTCTTTTCTTTGAATAATGCAAAAATTTTCGTAATTTGTTATCTTTCTAAAACCCTGGTAATGCAAGCTGTTTTTCTGTCTAAAAATATCTTGAAAAATTATATGCAGGTAGGTACCTTGCGTATGTCCTTAAGGACCCTTTTTTCATAAAAGCAGTCAAATGACTAAATATTTTTTTCTTCATTATTCTTTACGCCTTCTTCCTTTCTCTCTCTCTCGACTGTGATCAAACGTAAACATTGTACTACACGTATATGTCCATTCATAAGAACTTCCACGTACCGACGTACCGGGAGTGGACTGCTACTTATTCTGTGTATTATAAAAATATAATTCTTTTTTTTATATCTTTAATCAGTAGGATATATAATGGTTGTACGAATATTTACAATGGTTACTGGTTAATTATAGATAAAGGATCCTTTTAATTAATCAGATTTATTGTAAATACTCTATATAAGGTAAGTTTATGAATCGCACAGGTTCAAGGCAGTTCTATACTCGGCACTAAATGGGCTCAATCTTTTAAAATATGCTTTTATAAGGTAGACATACATCCCAGCAATGGATAGACACAAGAAAAATTATATGTCAACATGTTCATTTTTCCGCTATAGCCTATCGGAGTATATACCCCGAAAAATTTTACCTATCCTAGATTTTGTTGTATATAAATAAATTTAAGTCTAAATATTCAACGTTAATACCCCAAATAGAGTAGAAACATGTTATTAAACAATATAATATCATTGTTTTGCATGAATTATTATAAATAGATGCACTTTGTTAGGCTATTGTATCAAAATTTAATGCGAGAAAATATGCTTCACAGGACAATCTCGGTCATTTAAAAAAAAATCATGGACTCAAACTTCGTAAATTTGCATTATTTTTACTAAATTATATTTAAGAAAAATAATAAGCTTAAAAAATTATATGTTGACGCATTACTTTTCGTGGTATGAGCTCTACACTAAAGGGACCCCCCTATTTTCTTTCTTCCAGAAGTAATATATTGCCACATATTTCTGAAATACTGTTTATGTTTGAGTGTATACTTGTATTAACAAGGTTGTACATAATTTAAAACAATAATTATACACACCCAAAACCAAATGTCCCTAAAATTTATCTTATTTTACTCAAAAAAAAAAAAAAAATAAATAAATAAAACACACTAGCTTGTCTTTAAATTGGAGACGATGAAAATGAAAGTAATTCATTGATTCTCAGAAACTGGATGATTTTGCTACAGAAAGTAACGAAGTGTGCTGCAAGTGAATCAACTTTTGTCAAATGCTTATTCAAAAGATAATTTGCATAGGGATTCGTGGGTAAGCTGGTTGGGGGAGGGGGGTATGCGTTTTATGCAATAATTATTATTCAAAGTAAATTTTGTATTGTTTGATTAGTAAAATCCATAAATTGTGTAAGTCAAATCGTAGTCATTACTTTTCTTCCGAATTATCACTATTAGCTTCAACTTGGCCGCCGACAATAGTCGCCTCGATAGGTTGATACATGTTCTGATGTAGCATGTATATGGTCCGTGTTTTCGGCGCGGCATATAAAACATGCATCATTCACAGAAATATCGTTTTATTACCTAATTATTTCTGTCAACCGAAAATTGTTCCCAGCCTTCTCTTTTTAATTAATTTATCCTTAAACTGTAGAATATGTGTTTGTTGACGCGACCGACTTCGAGCAAAATCGTTACCGGATATTTAAAACGCTAAGTAAAAGTCAAACCAATATAGTTAAAAAATCTCATCTCGGAAAAAGGAAGCGCGGTTCCGGTTTTACTATTCGTAAATGACGTAGTGCGAGTATAGACCTACTTTAATTAATATATAGGTTTTTTTTTCAACATCTCGTCTTTACGTACTTCGAAGTCTAAGGGATATGATCAGATCGCTGTGGCATATAGACAGCATAAATTAAGGAATACCTGTCTAGTTAGTATAGAATGCCAGGGCATCAACAATAGTGGGGAACATGGGATAATTTGCATAACGGGCGAAGCCCAATATGCATAAATTAAGCCTCCTTAGTTCCTGACCTATTGACCTGCCTAACTTACATTCCGGTATAATTACCAAGGAATTAACTCCGCTAAGTTTCAAAGAGTTATCACAGAGAGAAAAATTATAAATGAAAATACTACAGCATAACCCCCCCCCCTTTTCCTTCTCTTCAACGCCACATTAAACATTTCGTTTTCATGAAGCGAGGCATTTATTGATATTTTTAGATTCCTTCCATTATCTCTCCCCTTCAGAAATCTCAGACTGTCGAAGCTTAATTTTTAAATTTTATTGTTGTTAATAGCCCTCCTGTGATCATCAAAAATTTCAACTATTTATACTTTCACTTTGGTTTGCAAAATAATTTGGTCCAACGCACTTTTTGCAGATGTCACCTACATTTGTCCGAGAGTTTTTAAAGACATATCTATTTTTGCAGTTGAGGTAAAAAGAATTGTAAGAAAAAATTCAGAATTAAGCACTGCATTTTGTCCAGGCAATAAATATACTGTTTTCACAATGGATGGGACTGTAGCTCTCAAGTCTGTCAAAATATTTTTTCGGAGAACTACCTTCTGGAGTTAACATTTGCCACACTACTATTACAAGGTACATTGTAGGAATATCATGTATGTATATGGATATATCTACCATACTTACCTATGCAAATAACAGCTTAGAAATAAAATGGTAAAAACACTGTAAGCTTTAACTGTCTAATCCCAACCCCGCTCTTATCCCCCCTCCCCCACAAAAAAAATGCATGACAACTTTCAATTCTGGTGAAATGTATATTTACAGGAAATTCTTTAACTAACTATGCGAATTATACTTAAGCATATTTATCGAAATGAGTTTTATTTTGTCACTAAATCAAGAATTATGTTTAAGCTCAAGAAAATCAACCCTACTGCAGAATTCAAACATAATATAAACAATATTTTTTCGAATTATTGGCTTGAGTCCTCCACTTTTTTGCCAAGATATACATTATTTGGGCATTGAGAATAGGGATTACGGTTTTATTGGGGATTAGCCTCATTTCAATATTAGCCCCCCCCCCCCTGTTTTATTTGCTTTTGACGCCTATGAATTATGCTGAATGTATCGCAACTGTTTATCATCAAACTGCAATACTGCATGGTTTATAACGCGCAAACTGCCCCAAGTTATGTTAGAATGATCGAATTATTCGAATAACATAAGTTTTAATAACCTTCATTCCTTAAAAAATTATAGGCTCGATTAAGAAAATTTACATGCGTAAGTACTAAACTTGTCAATCGTACATCTATAATCCTGATGTTCCATAGACACGAATGTTTGTCAGACTGACTGATGAACATCCCCTAGTAACGTAACATAATATATGTAACTTTAACATTTAAAAAAAATACGGACTTAAAAATAAGAAAGGGAATATCTAAAGGTAATGTTTGTTTCAGAAAAGGTCACGTGACATGTTTTTCACTATACTACCGGGGACACGTGTGTAACCCCCAAGTACGAACCTTCGCTCATTATGAAAAGTTCACACTAACACACATCTTTTAATCTTAACTAACCGGGGACATTTTTTCAACATGTTAAAAAACGGATTTTTTTCGGCTTTTTGGGGTAATTAGACATCCCTGATTTCGAATTTGGCGCTATTTTTAATCGGAGACAACCGGGGACGTCCCCGGTTGGAAGGTCGTCCCCGGTTGGAAGGTGTGTAAACAAACAAATGTCCCCGTTTGATACCCTTCACGCACACACACACACACACACACACACACACACACACACACACACACACACACATATATATATATATATATATATATATATATATATATATATATATATATATATATATATATATATATATATATATATATATATATATATTCCTCTGAATGAATTTGAAATCAAGACAGACCTTTGGCGTGTCAACTAGTTATTACCCCAAACCCATCACCCCTAAAAATGATCTTTTAGAAAGAGGTTAATTCAGATTCAGTTCAGATTATAACATTATTGATGTGACAATCAACAAGTGTATTCTTTTTAAACGGGATTAAAACAGCTTGTTTTATAATAGAAAATTTTGAATTTTATTTTATATTTATATATTTTACAGAAATACCTACATATACATGTATTCCTAATACAAGTAAATATTTTCGACTTATTTTCAGAAATCTGTGTTCATTAATATAGGAAGGGGTGATGTCATTGATGAATCGTCTTTATTGAACGCTTTGAAGTAAGTGTATAATGTTATAGGATTCGCTATATTCACTGGGTTCATTGTTATCTAATTTATATTTGCATAATGTACGAACCCTTTATGCAATAATTATTCAACGTTTTCATTTATGACCTAACATGCCCAACAAAAACATTTATTCCTCATAAACATCAAACAATGCAATTAAAATATGTCAAAAATGCTGTGTGTCTTAAAGGAAATGAAACACATAAATTCCAGTAGAATCAGCAACTGAAGTCATCATTACTTATGATTATGAATAGTCCGATAAAAAAAATGGACACAGATTTAATACTTCACTTCAGATTAAATTAATTTTCTTTCATTGTGATACCCAGTTGTTATACGCTCAAACTTGTTCTTACTAATTTTAAATGTTCAAATTAGTTTTCAACCCTTCAAGCAGAGTCAGTTCACCTCGTCCTTATTTTGATCTATCACATGCGTTTGAATGCTCTTCTGCAGTTTTGATTTTCCGTCCTGGCTTCCAGTCTATTAAAACCAAGCTTGTTTTTCATTCTGCGTAAAAGAGCTCTTTTATAATTATTGAACTATTTCACGAATGCTCTTGGTTTTGTACTCTCTTAATCTACTATTCTTTTGATTCGCTTTAAACAATTCTTCCACAGAACAGCGTTTAACATTTAGAAAAAAGGACAATCATATCCAATCCTGTTTAGAATATAAAGGTAAAAAATTCTTAAGGGGGTCGACTGGAGTTTTATTGTGTGCAAAAAAAAAAACAATAGTGAAACTCTTCATTTTTATACCATATATAACTTTCATTAACTTCAGTGTACATGCCAAGTTTTGGGAAAATCTACCGTCCAGGTATACTCTTCAAAAAAAGAAACGCATAGTTGAATTTTAGTGACCCATTAAACATAAAGATTATTTAGTAAAATTATGTATTGATAAAACAGAAATGTGGTTAACAACAGGAATACTATCTAAATGTCATAACTACTCAAGAATATTAAAATCATAGTCAGTTTAAAATCATTAAAGATCAATATCTGGTATGCCCCCCGCAAACACAAATGATAGTCACAAACGGCATCCAATGGAAGCAAATGTGTGTAATAAAAACTGTTTAGGAATACTCTCCCACTCCAAATGTAGAGCTTTGGTCAGCTGTTGCAGAGTCTGGGGATGCGATTGTCTTTGGTAAATCATGTCAATCCATTTTCTACAATGCTGCTTAATTTGGTTTAAATCTGGCGATTTAGATGACTGTGGCAGAAACAGGTTGCTGTTGTTTTGCAAGAATGAGAATGTCAAACGAGCGTATGTGGCTCTGCATTGTGAGATTGCAATACGGCTCTAGGATGCTGCAAAATTGAATAGGCATGTGTAGGTAGAACATGGTTAGCGTACCTTTTTCCATCAAAGGCCATTGAATTCGAACCAAATCAATCTTACTTTCATATAATACCGTTTTCCATATCATTACACTACCACCACCAACTTTTTTAACCTACTGGAGACAGTTATCTGTCTAACGTTCATTTCAAAGTTTTAGCATTCTTGAACTTACAAGAGGCTTTTGGACAAACATTCTGGACTAGTAGCTAAACCAAAATGTTCAGTAGTGATGTTGTGGTCATACTATATTGATTTTAGATCTTTGAAGTCCATATTTTGGGTGCTGTGGGGTCGGAACAATGGCATGAATAATCCTCTTGCAATAATTCGTAGTCAACTGAAAACGGTCTTGTTACATGATCTGTGCAGTTCAGGGATAGCTAATGCTTTAGATGACGTCAGTGTGTTACATTGATGCAATTTACGTAATCCTCTTAAGTGATGCTGAGCTGCTGATGTCACACGTAGACGTATTTCTTGCGAACATTGGGTGTTCGATGTTAATGGTTTCTGTTTTATAGGTTAGATATGGTGCTGTGCGTAGCATTAAACCTCTTGCAGTTGTATACTGCGGTACCCCTGCTTCCAGTCGCCCATTTTCCTTTTTGTGCTATGCAACATTCAAATGCAGCATTTGTAGAAAGCGTCAGTTTTCAGATAAAACGAGATTGTAAATATCGAGAACCCCCGCTTTTGATAGCCCATTTGTACCTGAAGGAATTGCATCAGAAACCAACAAATGAAAATTGAGATCAAAATTTTGGGGGGAATTTTGCAAAATCAGGTCTTTTTGTCTGTGAGACTTGTAGAATAGCTGTAAAATTAACAATTGCATCAAAATATCACGCATTTGACGCGAATGCATCATATCCATCTAAAAAAGAAACGGTATGAGAAAACTATCATACATTTTTCAGGGCATTGTTCCTACTATGCGTTTCTTTTTTTTTTTTTGATGAGTATATTTTAGGGGACCATCTCAAAATACAGGTACATTTACTATAGGGTTATATAAAAAATGTCAATTTTAGTACTTTAAAGCAAATTAAACAAATACTACAATAGACTTTTTGTTCAAGCTATAATATTTGATGAGTAATACTCTATTGTACATTATATTTAAGAAATACAACATTCTACCGTCTTGTGACCATTGGGGACATCTCAAAATGCCAAAAATTAACGAACTTTCCTTTTTTTTTTAAAGTACTGCTTAATATGACGGGCACAAAGGGTCTATATGAAAACGTAATAAAAATAATGGAGATATTCTCAAATTTCTATGTTTTATTTCAAGAGCGTATGTTTATTACTTTTTCTTGAATAACATTTTTATTATCCCTTTCTTTAAGAACTTCAGTTTATCATAACGTCAAAAAGATACTGTAACGACGTCAAGCTACCTATCAATTGCAAAATTGGTTAAAAAATCAGTTATATAAAATTGTAATTACATTTTAAACCGGAAATTTCTTAATTTTGTCTAATTTTTAGCCGGGCTTTGCTGGAAGCAAAGTCCTAGCTATAGGCATCATGATCGACTGCCTTACTATAAATAGCACAGTAAACAAAAAAACCAAACAGCGTCAAAGCAGACGCTTCCGATAAACAAAATAGTCCCATTGAGAGACGATATTCAAACAAATATTTTTAACATCCCAATCGTTGGAAAAGTTAATGATCAATATTTTTTGCTTGAGAATTAAACTGAAAGAGAAATTATATATTTTCTTTATTGGGATAATCGTGATATAACAATCTGTGCACATACCCTCTGAATGTATATTGTAAGCGAACTATTTTCAATAGCGCGGGCTTTTAGAAATATTGAAATTGTTGAAGAGTTTCTTGTTTCATATCGTTTTCGTCGATGTTATGTTAATGGTTATATTCTGTTTTGACTGCAAATGAATAGTTTAGTGAATTGGAATTTTAAGAATTAACATGCGTAAAGTCCCTTAACAATGTACAGATATCAGTGTTTCTACATGTAGTTGGCGATAAAAGTACTGTTGTTTGAAATTAAAAAGATTGTATATAAAATATACATGTGCAATATTATTTTAACTATTCCAAGACTGAATTTTTAAATTATGTGAAAAAAAATGCTTATTGAAAAGAAAATATGCGAGGATTTCTTGCATGAAATATTATTTATTAAATTTTAAAATCATAACATGTCTTGGGGTCTGGACTGTTATTTCTAATTACTGGTATATGGAAAATTGTTTTAAATTATAATCATACAAACTTCTTTCAATACTTTGATTTTAATTAAGCGAAAAATTTTTTTTAACCCTTTCTCTACCGGAACATTTTAAGCGTTATTGCAGACCTTTTGACATATCCTTATAAATTAATTTATAACTTTTTTATTCAAAGAGTAATCTAGGCAAAATGCATACCATTTTGTACGGAATTTTCCGGAGATGATATTTCATAGCTAAACAGGTACCTCACGACTGAACTTGCTAGTGGAAATGGAGGTCAAAAGTCAAATAAGTGCAGAATTTTATTGCATTTTTTGAAACATTTTAATCTTCAAGTTAAAAATCTAGAGTGATCCAATTGAAATAGGAAATTCAGAATAAACTCACAAAAGGGTATTATCCTTTACTTCATTAATCACATTAAGTTTTTTTTCAATTCTGCAAAAAAATGACTTTAAAGAGGTTGCTAAGCAACGGAGTATTTTTCAATTTTCAGGCAGTATTTCTTGTTTTTTGCTCATCCTACACATATTTATGCATTTCATTACATTTTAAAGTCAAATGTGGGGTAATGATACTGAAAACAATATACATCAGATAATTGTCTTAAAGTTTGACTTCATTAGATTCATTATTTTGGAGGTCAAAGGTCAAATAAGTGCATAATTTTAGAATTTTTTCCCAAAACGTTTCATCTTTCTTGCTAAATTTTTTTTTGTAACAATGGATGCTAAAGAAGAAAATTCTGAATCTATTATACTCTTTAGAAGACACCATTCTGAATTGCAATATCTACATATTATTTTTGTTCAAATTTGTGTTAAATGACCTTTAAATGGTTGCTAAGCAACAACCATGTCGCTTTATAGGTTTCTTATTTTTTATTCTAGAGTGAGATATTTTTCCATGGTATCGTATGTAAGATATATGGTTAAAAAATTCAAATAATGTATGAAACATCCATCAAATAATTGTCTCAAGTATTGACGCCGACATTTCTGTTCTTTGGGGGTCAAGGTCATATCAGTATAGAAATCTGCCTTAAATTGTAAGTACATATCAATTGTTTTGGAGATATTGTCCAATAACTGACACATAAAACTGTAAACAACAAAATCAACAGAGATATCACAAAAGTGAATAGTTTTGTTTGTTTTGTTTTTTTACATCTTGGTTGTCATTCAAAATATATATCTCTGACTTAAGTAAACTGGAACAAAACTTGTAAGATGTGTTCTCAAGTATTTCAATCTTAGTGACACATACTATTAAAATCATATTAAAAAAAATGTATTGCAACCAGAATTATACAATGGAGTTCTAATTTTGTCATTTTCAAAAACTATGTCAAACACATTTTTTGTCACCTTGAATACATTTTTTAAGAAAACATTTACAATTTCTTTTCTTACAAGATTTTTTTTACATTTTCAAGTCTTTACTGGGTCACTTGTTAAAACAACTTTTGTCATTTTATAAGCATATGAAAAAACATCAGAAGATGGACAAGCACAGAACTTTAAAGCTTTTTTAAATAAGCGGCTTCTGCTTCAGTCTTTCACTCGTCCAAATAATTTGGCATACAATTACTGAATTTCAGTAGCCAAGGATTTCTATTTGCTGCTCTTCTCACAAGCCCTTGACTTATCATGCTGTCAAAAGTCAGAATTCCGTATATCACATGACATGATCTTAAATAACTACTTGCATCATTGATAGAAATAAAGAGCATTCCTAAAAAGTGAAGTATCCGGCAAAGAATAATTAACAAGCAGGTAGGTTTATTTATTAGTAAGTTTGCAGGTCTATGTCTGTAACTTTAGATTCCAGATTACATTATGTGCACATCATTTTCATGTTGAATGATCTCTCTGCCATCTCTCTGAAAGACCAAGGGAACTCCTTTGATTTGCCCAAGGCATGATCAGTCTCTAAATGTATTCTATCCTGTAACAAATTTCAAAAAAAGTTTTGCAAAAGTTTTTCTAAACAAATATGTATTTTTAATCAGATAATTCAGATTGTAAAGGAATCTACAATTGACACATTGATATTACTTTCCTTTTAAAATATTGTTAAAAAGTATTTTTAAAGTATGTCATATTATATATGTTATATTTTGTCATACTTGTAGTTAAATGGCATTGTGAAGTCAATGTATGATGACTGAAAAATTGCCAGCCTTGTACTAAACAATCATGGTTAATCAATTATAGATTTTAAAAAATAGCATAATTAACCATTAAATTCTATCAAATGCACGAAATATCCTTTTTTAGTTTTTGTTGTCAGGGTTGTTAAGAGAAAGGGCATGTTTTTAATTATTAAACTAATTGAAGGGGACCGACTGTGGTTTTCATAGAGCAATATTTCGCGCATCTTAGTAAAAACGAAGCGTATTTTTTACAGTAAATACGCTTCGTTTTACTAGTTTATCTAAGGCTGAAAAAATTGCAGACACATTGGACTGGTACGAACACTGAAGATTCCTACTTATAATGTATAAACTTACATAAAACATTTTCATAATGACAACTTATAGAATCATTTACAAACGTCTCTATAACTCATAAGATTCTGGTTTGGAATTAACTAATATCGCATGACAAAATGAAGGACAGGGAAATTTTTGAACAATCTGAAAGATAAGAGATCATACATTCCCACAGACGATTTTCATAAGATATGATATGTTTATAATTATTTATGACATACTTAGTAATAAATAAATAAATGTATATGCGATATGGTGACGTCAAAATACATGTAGCTGTATCAGCCCTGTAGGGCTGATATGGATTTGCAGGGCTGATACAGATCAATATCACACCCTTAGTAAATTAAACCTCAAAAAACAGTACTTGTGATCATATACAAATTTTGGGGGTTACATATATAATTCTCTTAATTTTAAGTTTTTGAATGTAAGGATAATCTTATTGACAAATAATAGATTATTTTCAAGTTACGAATCGGAGACATTCGAAATAGAAGTACATGTAGAAACAAACCCAAACCGTATGAGACAACAGACTTTGTACATTGTAAGAAGTCCGTGCATAATTATTATCTGATTTTCTTCTCAACTTAATGTGTTCTGTATTTTATTATTAAGTATGTAATAAACGTAATAAAACATACCCTTTGCCACATCACATCCTGTATCAGCCCGAGACACCAATATTCGGCCCTCTGGATGATATTGGTGTCACGGGCTGATACAGGATGTGATATGGCAAAGGGTATGTATTATTCTCTATGTAAAATACTTGATATTATGTTTTACATGAACTATAGCGTTACTTTATAGCAATGGTTGGATAGGAGGAGCCATCATGGATACCACCGACAGAGAGCCACTTCCTCCCGAGAGTGAATTGTGGTCACATCCAAACATAGTAATAACTCCCCATATATCGGGACCTTGTTCGACAGACGTGGTAAATAACTTGATAAATATACATCTTGTTTTAGTTTACTTAATATACAACTGCAATTTTTTTATGTCTTGTTCCAATACAAAAAACAAGATGTGTTTGTGAAACACTGATAACCCCGCGTATAGCAGTTTAAGGCGAGGGTTGAATTTTGATATTCTCAAATGCATGTCAAAATCCAAAGGTCAAGGTCAAAAGTTCAAAAGTGTTGGTACCCAAAGAAAGGACTTGTCACAAGCCATACACCTGTGAAATATGAAAGCCTTTACCTTATTTCTAAGCTTTAAAGTAGATCTTGACCTTCTAGTTTATCCCACATTTTAAAACCTTTAACCTAAGTCATAACTTTTAAACAGTTAGAACTAGGGCTTTCATATTTCACAGGTGTATTTCTTCTAACAAGACCTTCCTTTAGGTACCAACTCTTTTGACTTTTTGACCTTGACCTTTCAAGTTTGATGTGCATTTTAGAGCATTCAACCCGCGTCATAAGCTGCCATACGGAGGCACGGTGTTTCACAAACACAGCATTTTTTCTGCAATAGCTGCGACATTAATTTCCGTACTCACAACCAAATTAAGACATTTTATTGCTTATAATATTTATATCTAGCTGTATGTTTACATTTCCAATATCTTTTTCCGAGATAAAATTACAAATTGTAAAAGTACTCTATTTCCCCATCAATGTTTGGCGCGGTTAAAAAAAATCACGTGCTTGGAGCACGTGGATTGGCGGAATCAAAGCATGTAAATATAAGGAATAACTCAGATTTTTCAATTTCGTGACGATGATCAATCGATTAACTTGCGTGATAATTTTATGCATAAACGTCGAAGGCCTTTAATGCAAATTATCACGCAAGCCAATCGATTGATCACATCATGAAATCGAAAAATAAGACAGTTATTCCTAAAATAAATAATCATTTAAAGTAGTATTAAGAAGATTAATTATTGCATTATTAAAACGTACGTCATTTTACGTTTCATAGATGGAACGGCCACTGATCAAGAAATCTATACCTCAGATGGTATTGCTAGTTGTTCATGAACTGATAATCGGCAATAGTTTTCTTAAGCAATAAAGGAGAAAATATTCGGTGGATGCAAATACATAGTTATATCTATGTTTTCCTCCTTTTTTCAGATTGCCAAAGTATTTGTTTCAAATTACAACAAGTATATCAATGGGGAGCCATTGGATTACCTTCTGGACTTTGAGCGCGGATATTAGACAATTAAACGGCCGCTTTATATAATTGTAGACTTGACAAAAGCAAGGTTCGAAACACAACGACGCAGCATGAATAAATTGATATATCTGAACAATTAACAATGAAGCAATACATTCAAAATTTGGAAAAGTGACACAGAATTGATTAATAAATGACACAATGTACCATTATGATATAATGATTTATTTTTAATGCAGTAATATATGAATATTAATGACATAATAAAAAAAAATAAGCAGTTTGAATTTGTTGGAACACAGTGTAACTATATTAATAAAAGATGAATTCTTCTCATAATTATTGATTTAAAATCAATGATTCACGAAAAGTTACGCATTTAATATTTTTTTTTAAGAACAAGCTCAGGTTAAGGTCATTTTTCTCTCTCATATTTAGAATTAAAAAAAAAATACTTTTCTTCCAGCTGCAATGTACTGTCTCCGATGATTTTAAATAATGCAGTGTATACTTGATCTCTGTGCATAAAAGCTGATACCTGTTAATTTCTTTTTTTTTTTTTAATGATTATACAAAATTAAGATAAAATTTGAACATAGAACTAAAGAAATCGTCTTATCCATTCTTTTTTGTTTTCCTTAGGAAATTAAGGGAAAATTTTAAATTCCTATTTTCTTCCTATATTTCTATTTGTGAAAAGCACTGAATTTTCACCAGGAAAATATACGCGTAAGCTATTTTTGCAATAAAAAAATCTTTCGTTTAACAATTAAATAAAAGATAGCAGATGCTCGTTTTAAAACACATTTATGGAATAAACAGACAAGGGGAAAATAATTTGTGATCTATATTATGTTAAATCATACTAATTTAAAAAAAAAGCTTTTAAGAAAGAGATCTGTCTCTTGGTCATCCGCTCCTAACATTTAGATGAATAAAATTTTGCCATTATAACTTACATGTCCTGTTATTTATTTATTTATTTGCCTTGAGTAATACATTCGATAACTTCGGGAACGAACGTATACTTATAATTATATTAAGTTCGGGATCGGGAATGCAAAAAATGCAATGAGGATATCATGGCTTGTGAAAATATTCATATTGAGAATCAATCTCTCACCAGAGGGCGTTTAATACGCGTCCGCTCCAACACCTCTGTTATCGTCTAAATTACAAGAATCTAGTAAAACGAAAATAAATTATAGATTTCTACCAACTTGGTAATTTTTTAAAATGAAATTAGAAATATCAATCTGTAGTACTTCTTTTGTTCTTTCAAAATTTGGATATATATTAAAATAGCTTCAATATATACGGCACTCTTTTGTTCTGAATTTTTACACATATTTTCATTTTGAAACCAAGGAGACAAAGTCAGGAAATATTTACTACCAAAGAGCTTAAAACACGTAACATCATTGAGAAATCATACAAAACAATCAATGTTTATACAATTTTTGTCGACAAATAATTTTTTGACAATCCGCGCTACTTTTTAGACGACAACAGAGGTGTAAGCGGAGCGCGCCCTCTGGTGAGAGATTGATTGAGAATCTGGATGATATTTCTCGATGTTCTGTTTGTTTTGACAAATTTAAAACGCCAAGGTATTTGCCATGTTACCACTCCTTCTGTCATGGATGTCTTTCGTCCTTTATCGCCTCGTCGTGTCAATCCAAAGAGACTTCTTTCGGATTTCCTTGTCCATTATGTCGAGATTTCATTCCTTGTGTTGGTGAACCCGAATCATGGATTGAACACTTTCCGATTAATGAAACATTAATGAAGTTGATCGATGTTAGTGACAGTGTGAAATTTTGTGAACCTTGTAAAACAGAAGATGAAGAAGCTGAAGCCACAGATTTCTGCGCCGATTGTAACGAGACTATGTGTAAAACGTGTTCGAAATATCACCGAAAATTTGTCGCTACTTGTGACCATATTTTGTGTCCATTGAACAGGGTAAATCAAAGAAGTCTGCATTCCAACTTATACAAAACTTGTCGTCAACATAAAGGCAGGCCTATTGAGTTATTCTGCTATGACCATGATGAACCTTGTTGTTCCCTGTGTGCGGGCACTAGGCACAGAAAATGTAACTTTGTTGTTGATACAGTTTAAACTGTTGCAGAAAATATGAAGAAAAACTGCTCAATTAAGTATCTGACTGGGGAAATGGAAATATATGAGCAAAACCTTTCAGAGCTGAAGAAATTAGAAGACAAAAATATTGAAGACCTTGACAATAGATCTGAGGTTCTTACAAAAGATGCAGAAGAACTGGAAGAAGATATAGTTAACCATATCAGAAAACTAAAAGATGTTTATCTTAACCAACTTTCCAAGTTTTTAAAAGAAAGCAAAGAAAAAATAAATAGAAATATAGATACTATGACTGACAAATCTCATTGTATCCAGAAATGCAAGCAAACACTATCAGACATTGATGATAATACAGAAATAGTTGAATATGTTGTGAAATTTACCAATGCTAAACAGATTTTTCAACATGTGCAGAAATCACTTACAAGGAGAGTACATTTCTCTCTCGAAATGGAAAAGTGCCTTGAACCAGATAATTCCAAAGCAAATCAATTGTTTTCATTTCCAAATTGCAATTAAAAGATTCTATTCAAGAAGTTTTAGATGGCATAGACATTAAAGAGGCTAAAGTGAGAAATGCAGCAAATTTCCAAGTTAAAGGAGGAGTTGTATTTAGTGGAACATTTTTAGCTGACGGGAGCATTCTTTTTCCACAGCATTCCGCCTCAGGGAATCATTTTAAAACACAATGTCAAATCTTTTTCAAAGATGGTTCATTCCAAAATGCAGTCAGCATTCCATATAAACCTGCCTGTGTGAAACTGGATGGAGAAGAACTCTACATAACATGTCCGCAAGACAAAATGATTCATGTCTTGTCTTCAAAAACTTTTGAAACTATTCGTGAATTTTCAGTTCAGAGGAAATGCTATGGAATAGATATCAGAGATGATTTTTTGTATATTGCATGTATTGATTTTATAGAAAAACTTGGCAAATCAGCTGGCAGTGTAGTTCAAACTTATATTTATGAATTCCCTGGGCATAAAATCGAGTGTGTTATTGTCACAAAACAAGAAAACATTGTATATAGTTTGCATGAGGAAGACATAGTTTCAGCAATAAGTAATGAAGGGGAATCAATATGGACATATAAAAGTCCAGATCTGAAATTTCCTTACGGACAGGAAAAGGACTCGGAAAGCAATATATACATAGCGTGCAGAGACAGTGGAAATATCCATGTGTTATCTAGTGTTGGTGTCTTAATCAAACGGTTTGATGATATGATTAATCCGTGGTTTATACTGATTTCCTCCAGTAAAAACACATTCTGTGTCTGCAGTCATAACGAAGATATGGCCATTTGGCAAATTTACTGACCTTCACAAAAAATAAAACTAAAATCCATTTTCAAAGTTAAAAGATTCATATATACATGTGTATTTACTTTAGAAGAAAAAAATGAATATGTTTTGTTTGCATATATGAAATAAAAGTATTATTTTCTGTATCCTTCTGCAACATGTACATACATGTGAACGCGTATTTATTTATTTATAGTGCAACACGTAATATTTTAATAAACTACATATTTAAATGAAAAGTGAAACTTCTTGCTGTTTAGAGCTTATCATTTTAAAAAAAAATGTTTAATGATTTAAAGCGGATTATTGCCGGAGAAAACATTTCCACTTGAAAAACTTCACTGAAAATCATAAAGATTGCTATTTCTTTATTTATAAAGATTAAATATTTTCAGAAGTACATGTAAGAAAATATCTAACACTTTGCCTATATAAGAGTCATGAATCAATTGCACAATGAACCTAAGGAGATGGGTGAACATGACGAGAGATAAGCCCATAGCGCGACAAACATGAAGGTGAAAAATTAAATCTCAATTATTTCAAAATTTTTTTCTTAATATTTCATCTAACATTAAAGTATACTTTATGTAAAATCTCTACAACTTGCACAAATCTCATGAAGGTTGAAGTTATTTGCCTATGAAATACTGTACACACACGAAAGAGGACAAAACGAGTCATTTTTTCACACTATAACACTATTTTTCGATATGAGTGGGTCTTCTCTCCATTTTGTTGAGAGTTAATCTTCAAAGTTTGCATACAAACATACATATGTTGGTTTCCAAAATTATGGAGCAATGACCCACTATACTTTAAAATTATAATTTTATGACATAACTTTCGTATCTTTTCAAGAAATACTAGGAGTCCCTTAAGTCAATGGTCATATCAGAAACATGATTTAAATGCCATACTTCATCAGGACTTGTGTAGCGTAGTGGTTAGCGTGCTAGTATCAATAGACAATGCAACTTAGTAATTTTATTGCCAGGGTTCGAACCCAATGGATACCACATAATTTTTTTTATATAAAAGAATAAATATTAACGAAAAATTTTCCTCAAAACTTTTTGTTTATCATGATTTCATAAAAATCAATGATGAGAACTTTACTCTAAATACTAAATTCACAATTTGAATTTGATCTTACATCTCTGAAGCTAGTGGGCTTTCTGCACGCTAAGTTCACCCATCTCCTTACAAAGAACTATATGCGGTATATTGCATATATTTGCCCCCACAAAAGTCAAATTTTGAAAACTTCCTGAAATGTGCTGAATTCAATAAATTGTATGAGAAATATAAATTAACAGAAAATATTATAGAGTCAAAGCAGTGTATTCACAATTTTTGTTTTTATGACGTCACAAACTACAGTACCTGGCCATAAGTCTGTCATAAAATGGCTGACGTAACGTAACGTGAACAACGTGAACGCAAAATTCAAAAATAAAAAAAATTCTATAAATATTAAGCACTTACCTTTTTATCTCTAGTATTTAGTTGCATGACCCTTAGATTTAATAACTTGTCGAATTCGCCTTGGAATTGAAGCATACAGACTCTGAATGTAGTGCTGAGGCAAGGACCACCATATTTCCTTTACTTTCAAGATGAGGTCTTCACGATTATGAATATTGTGTACCTGTCTCTGAAGACGTATTTTTATGGTTCTCCACACGTTTTCAATTACATTGATATCTGGAGATTGTGATGGCCAAATAAGACATTTAATATCGTTTTCAGTTTTCCATGATTTTGTTGCGTTAGAGGAGTGGACCGGTGCATTATCATCCTGAAATAAATAGTCACCATTCGGGAAATGGCGCAAAATAACTGGCCATAAATTTGTATCCAAAATGTTAATGTATTTTTGGGAATTAATATTCCCATCTACCTCTGTAAATGTTCCGATTCCTTCGTGAGTAATACACCCCCAAAACATCGCCGAGTACTTTCCGTTTCCACGGACGCCAAGACACTCTGGTCGCCATACTTCGTCGGGTCTTCTCCAGATGTAAACGCGCTTATTCTGGTCAATCACAACCTGGGTTTCGTCGCTGAAAATCACCTTTTTCCAATTATTATTCACTGTCCAATGTAATTTCCCTCGACACCAATTTACACGGCGGGTGCGGTTTACAGATCGAATTGTAAGGGTCTTCCTGGTTTTCCTTCTTGTAAAGTTTAAAAATCGCAAACGTCTTCTTACCGTCCGTGAAGAGATAGAACTTGGTAACTTCGAGTTCACTTCATCAGTTATTTCACCCAAAGTTTGCCGTCTGTTGAGTTTCACACATCGAAGTATCTTACGATCTCCTCGTACATCAGTTTTTCTAGGTCGACCGCTTCGATGCTTATTTTCGCTGGATCCGCGCGTCTTGTATCGCTTGAGAAACTTGGAAATCCCAGACTGGCTCACAGAAAGAATAGCTGCTATGTCCTGTTGGGTGTATCCACTCTCAGACATAGTTATTATCGCATTTTTCATAGGGGTAGACATTTGTTTACCTTTAGTAGCCATCTTGTCAGTTGCTAAATATTTGACAGATATTGCGTCACTTTTATAAAATGACGTCATAGAATTATTGTACACTGTCTATAGAAAGGAACTATTCAACAGCAGCTTGCATAGAGCGATTTATTTACCAGCGCTAAAGAAAAAAAAAATGGCTTCCTGAATTTTGATATTTCAGCAGCCATTTTTATGACAGACTTATGGCCAGGTACTGTAGTCCGATTTTATATCCTTTTTCAGAAAGAGGACAAAATGGACAAAATTTCAACAATTTGACCTTTAAAATTTATAGAGCGCAAGTTTGTTCAGGAACAATATTGACATATTTCATTGATATTATCATTCTACACATTATATCAAAATATTGATCCTGAACACATATGCGCTCGGTGACTTTTACTCAAACTATCGACGAAATATGTACATTTTTCTGTAAAATTCATAAAAAAAACTGAAATTTACGTCATGTTTGTGACGTCATTACGTACATATGGCGTCATTACTTATGAAAATATTTAGTGCTTTGAAGTCAGCATATACTCCCCTGTTTAAGAACTTAATTAAATATATCTCCATCAAAGTTTGATTTGGGGGGCAAATATTGGTTATTACCGAATAAAGTTCTCTTAGTGGTATACAGTCACATTTATAAAAAAAAAAAAAGCAACAACCCCCCTCCCCTTCCCCCCCTCAAAAAAAAATAATAATAAAATGATTGTAATGATCTAACATGCTTTTGAAAAAATTCAAGCAAATGCCACAGACACATAATTTGTTCTTTTTAACTTCGGAAGTAAACACAAATTAACGAATAATTATAACCATGATTTGGGGGGCAAATATTGGTTATTACCGAATAAAGTTCTCTTATTGGTATACAGTCACATTTATAAAAAAAAAAGCAACAACCCCCCTCCCCTTCCCCCCCCCCCCCCAAAAAAAAAAATAATAATAAAATGATTGTAATGATCTAACATGCTTTTGAAAAAATTCAAGCAAATGCCACAGACACATAATTTGTTCTTTTTAACTTCGGAAGTAAACACAAATTAACGAATAATTATAACCACGATAAACAAAAGTATCAGGATGTTAAAGTGACTTCTTGACATGTAAATTTCATGTGATTTTTTAAAATTTTTCAGAAAATTAAAAAGTTTTCAGTAGCCTTTTGTCCAGTCTATAATATAATTAAGTCTCTGTTTATTGGTGTACTTCTCATAGTTTTTGACAAACGTCTTGGCGATCTGGAAAAAAGAAAATCCAGAGACTAACAATTTATTGTACAACAGCTCCAAAAAATTAAATAAATTTTCCTTATAAATAAATTTTTGGAGCTTTCAGTAAGGGAATTTTACAGTTTTCCTAGGCACTATTTCTCAATCGAAAAAGACTTATAAATTAATTATGCTGATTATCAACTCATTTATGAAAAAAAAATATTTTGCTAAAAATTTGCAGGTAGAAACTTTTCAAATTTCTTAGTAGAACGATATCAATTTAAGAAAAAATTGCTTCTAAAATTTTTTTTTTTAATTTCTTGCATTGTAAATGTATTCAATTCCATAGAGATTTCAATAATTATTTGCAGATCTTAATCTTTTGAAAATGGGGCCATAATAACCAGTTAAGAATATACATGAAAAGAAAACTATCAGGTAAGAAATGCATGATTAGTGACTGTAGGAGCCAAACTTACACTTTCTGCTACACTGGGACCTGATATATGGGGGGTTACTGTAACACAGGGATGGGACCACAAGGGACTTTCTGGTGGTAGTGGCTCCTTACAGAAAACATCTAACACAGCACCACCTATCCACTTGTTTCTAAAAGACAAATAAATAGTTAAAAATGGTGATCATTAAAAAGATCACAGAGAGTGTTCGCATTTTAGTTGAAGTACTTCTTGTGAAAACAACGGAATTTATCGTTAATCTCTTCTCATATTTAAAATGACTACATTTGTGATATTTTTTTTACTAATTTTAAATAAATGAACAAATGTATGAAGTGATATTTACTTAAATGCAGAAAGAAGGGATTCTTCGTTTATAATACTTCCACGGCCGACATTGATGAAAATAGGTCGCTGTAACAGTAACATTGGACAAATTCTTCGTTAAGATTTTAAAATATATAATTTTTACACAATGCTGTTCATTTCTGAAAAAATTGTCATACAACTCAATACAAACTCAAATAATAATTTCTCGAGGAATGGTTTCTGTTTCAGAGACTTGCAGAAAAATAGTACATTTATCATCCCGCTGAGAAGTACAGAACAAAATTAATACTCTGAATTACAATATTTAGACACAATTCTCACAGTAAATTCTATGAACCTTAAATTTACATCCTTTCAGACATATTTCCTGACAACTTATTCTATGTACCTATTAAGATTTACCGCATTTTGGTACATCTCCTTACAACGTATTTTACATAATTATCCCCTTATAGCATTTTCTATGTACCTTAGATTTTAAAGCCTTTCGGCGAATCTTCTAGCTGAGAGAATATTCTATGTACCTTAGATTTACAGCATTTCAGCACATCTCCTGACAACATATTCGTAGTTTCTGGCGTACCAGGGAGAACATTACATATATAATCACAACCCGCCAAAAAACTACAAAGATCCGCCAGTGTTCTATGTAAAGAAATACATGGAAAATAACGAACAGTATTCGAGCTCAAAAGTTCATGAAACAAAAGTCCATTAAACAAATCAGGAGAAGAGCAAACAGAGACCTCTTAACGACGTTCGATCCTGATATTTAAAGTCTTAAACTTTTTTTGCCAAGTATATTTTTAGTTTCTACATACATAGCTTAATTAAAATTCAAATCAAAAAATGGGGGTCAATACGCTTCTTTTGGCGCTACAGTACATTTGATATGACCTTTATGCACTGAAATTTGTGTCTTAATTAAAAATTAAACTTTTGACGTTTTCCTTCCAATATTTTTATCCAATTAAAGCATGAAACAAAATGAACTCGAAGTTTGTTTATAAAAAGACACTTAAAAATTGTGACTAAGAAAAATTTTTAAACTGCTTCAAATAATCAATTATTTGACCTTTCTGCACTAATAAAAAGTGATTTTTCTGGCATTGAAAATTTGATAAGCAAGAAAACCATTTTAAAGTCTTAAACTTTTTCTGATTTTAAGCAAATAGGTCATAATTATCTTGGATATTTAGAAAAGAACATCAAAAGTGGGGGTATATGATGTAAATTTTCAGATATTACTAAAAAGTGTCAATTTTACGTTAAAATTGGCTCAATTTTTTCCCGGATTTTCAGAATATATTTACTATATTTGTCAATTAAACTTTGCTGATAGAATTCATAAGAAATAATTAAATAGATATTTCAGAACCAGCATAACACATTTCACTGCAAAAAACAGCTTTGTGTGCAACCAGGATGGAAAAATAGGAATCCAAAATTAATAGTACTGTTATAGTTCAAAATGGAAAAAAAAACTGATCATTTTCGTCTAAAAAACCTTCCGCCACGAAATATAGTCCCTAGCTTAATTCTACTTGAATGGAATTTAATCGCGGTTTTTTCATTGAATATAGTTAAATTTGCACTGTAGAATTCAAATTTAATGTTAGAACTTAAAAATGATGCAGAATTAAATAAAGGACCAGACCAAAATACGCTCAAAATCTCAGGATCGAACGTCCTTAATCATCAGAGGTGGGATCAGCTGCCATGGAGGAGTGATCGAGCCGTGTGCTCCTTGTCATGATCGGGAAAAAAAAACGAGAAAATCCGTCGACAATTCAGTGTTTAAACAATATTCTATTTTAAACAATTTGTATGAAAAACTTCAGTCAGCATTTGACTTGATGATAGATTGTATATGCTAACAAGGTCATTGTACGCACCCTAGAACTTACGAAAGATTACTTTAAACGAGGCTGTTGAAATTCTTGTTTCATCAACTTGTTTGTCAAAAAGTTAAATTTTTTTCGAAATTGTTCATACGTAGAGCATGCTATAGCGTATCGAATCAACTGAGCGATACATTGTATAAACCTCATTTGCAGGTGATAAGTATGGAACGCCGGGACTGTCTTATATGAGGATTAAATATTATATGCAGTGTTTCTTTCATTATATGCGGTACTATTTTAATTTTAATGTATATGAAGTAGTTTTTACATTATATCGTGTACAACCTCCATTATATGCAGTACTTCTCTTATTATATGATGTAGATATGTCATTATATTATGTACATCTATCATTATATGAAGTGCTTTTAACATTATATGCGGTAGTTCTATCATTATATGCGGTAGTTCTAACATTATATGCGGTAGTTCTAACATTATATGCATTAAACACAACAATATATCATGTACTTCTCACATTATATACAGTATATTCATCATTATGTGTAGTATTTCTGTTATTATGATGATGCTGATCGTTAAATATTATGTCCGGTCCAGTTAGCATTCCGTGCGGTAGATTTTGCATTTCGTTATGATGTAGACACAGTATTTTATGCGGTGCTTTCTTCTTTATATGATGATGATCTTTCGGAAGCTACCCTTCGGAACCCCCTCTGTTATATTTAGAAAATTTTACTTTTTTTGTTCTTAGATATGAACATTCTTCATGATTTTAGGTTATATATATATATATATTATTTATTTAGTTTGACAAAAACCACATGTGGCGCAAGTAAACAAATATAATAATATATTCACATGGATTTTCTTATATTAATTAAATGCAACACGTAAGAAGACAAGTTACAAATATTTCTTGTATATTTAACATCTGCTGAATTAAGAATTTCATAAGTTATACATGTATTTTTGAAAAGTGTACAAAATTCACTATAAGTTCAGGCGCGGATCCAGAATTGTTTTTAGAAGGGGGGGGGGGGGGGGTTCACCCCAGTCCAAAAAAAAATAAAATAAAATCCAACCCAGGAATTTCTCGACAAGCAAAAAAATAACAACAGCAACAACAACAACAACAACAACAAAAACAACGTACAATCGCCCAAACTTTAAATACCTATTACTTAAGGGGTGGGGGTGGGTGGGGGGTGGGGGGGTCAATGACTTCTAGTGTTTCAAACCTGACTTTTCATACCAATTTAACACAAATTCGCGGTTACCAGGGGGGCGGGGGTCTGCGTTTTCCGAGGGGGGGGGGGGGTCCAAGGTTACCTTTTTCTTGCTTTAGTATTTGCAAAGTCCAGGAGGGGGGGGGGTGTTCTGGCCCCACCCCATCCCCACCCCCTCAAGATCCGCGCATGATTTGTTGTTTATAAAGAGGGCACACACAAATAAAAAATTATGTTCATCTTCAACAACAGTTGATACAATATCTTTCATCTCTTGGGTAGCATAATCTGCCAACCTCTATCTTTATTTTGTGGAATTAAAAAAGAACAAAGATTCTTGGAATTGGAAAAAATTAAGTATGGTTGAATTTCAAGCCTGTTTAGATTTCGCTGACTTATTTTAAAACTAGATTTATCCCTAGATTAATTAAAGGAATTTCGAAGTCATGTCAATACTTCAGTGGTTTACAATGAGAGAGAGAGAGAGAGAGAGAGAGAGAGAGAGAGAGAGAGAGATGCGCGTATTATTGAAATATTTTTATCATTCCATTGTATTAATTGTTAAACTATGGCATATAAATAATGGCTGATATTCACTGTCTTTAACTGTACTATATAAATGATATGTATCAGGAAAAGACATACGATTTTCAAAGCAGACATTACACGCGCGTTCCTAAACATAATTTTTACTGTTGGAAATGCTCAATGTTTTTTGACTTGTCCACTTTCTTCAAGTAACTTGAGTTATTTTTTTTCTCCGGCTGACCCCCTCCCCTTCCCCCACTTTCAAAAACAATGTTACGTCACTGTATTGAGTCGTCGTGGGTTGTACTTCAAGAATTTACTTTTAAAAAGATATGTGATAGAAACCCCTATGCCTATTAAAATGAGAGATAAAAGGGTAATTTACATTGTGAAAAATTAGCACACCCCACCCCTAAATACAAGTAAATAAATAAATAAATAAATAAATAAATACATGTAATGTTTTCTATAAAGCGCTGTTAAAGACCTGCGTACTCGAAGACATCAGTCATTTTTTCATTATCCATTTTGACATTGATTGTCCTACATATGAAATGAATATTTTTGAATGTCGTATTGTTCACAAGAAAGATAGAAAAATGTTTCAATTTTTTTTCCACTCTTAAAATATTTGTATCATACCCCCCCTTCTCTCTCTCTTTATACTTCATACCATAAAATAGATGGAATTTTATTTTACTCTATTACCCTACTTCATACCTTTTAAAAACAATTTAATCAGTTCATGTAGCATTTATTATTCACTGCTTTAATCAGAGAGATAAATAATACGAGCATGTTTTTATTGTACTGAATTCAACAGTTGATAGAAAGAAGAACCTTGAACAGAGAGTTCCGAAGGGTAGCTTCCGAAAGATACCATAAAGAAGAAAGCACCGCATATAATAATGTGTCTACATCATAACGAAATGCAAAATCTACCGCACGGAATGCTAACTGGACCGGACATAATATTTAACGACCAGCATCATCATAATAACAGAAAACATAATGATGAATGTACTGTATATAATGTGAGAAGTACATAATATATTGTTGTGTTTACTGCATATAATGTTAGAACTACCGCATATAATGTTAGAACTACCGCATATAATGTTAGAACTTCCGCATATAATGTTAAAAGCACTTCATATAATGATAGATGTACATAATATAATGACATATCTACATCATATAATAAGAGAAGTACTGCATATAATGGAGGTTGTACACGATATAATGTAAAAACTACTTCATATAATTAAAATAGTACCGCATATAATGAAGGAAACACTGCATATAATGTTTAATCTTCATATAAGACAGTCCCGGCGTTCCATAGATAAGGGCACAATTGTACATTGTGTATATTGCAGCATAAGGGAAAAAGACGATTTAAAAGCTAAAGTCATCACGATTATCGCAAGGCTTGAAAATAATTTTAAACTAAAGAAGAGATAAGCAAATTTGTAAATAAAAAACAATGAGTAAAAATAATATTTTTTTTAATATATTAATTAAGGAATGACTCTAATTCTTGGCCAGATTATCGAGTATAATATGGTTTGGGTCAGTTTACGCTTTATAATCCGCGAAGCGGATTATAAAAAAGCGTAAACTGACCCAAACCATATTATACTCGATAATCTGGCCAAGAATTAGAGTCATTCCTTATAATTTAATTTTAAAATAATTAAACAACTGGGGATGTAAAATTGTGTTGTTTTTATTAGTTCAAATTTACCGCGCAATAATACAACCGTAGTAACGGAAGTGATGGGAAGCAAGGGGAGGTAAAAACAGATACATAGATCTAGCAGCCATGATGCTTGTTTACATGAGGTAAGATCGAGCAACTGTTTGAAGTTAAAGGTACATTCATTAAATCTGGAATTTTTCATGAATGCGAAGGACTGGAAATGAGGGGATTGATGGATACAGATGATTCAGCTGGTTGTCAAGGGGGTGTGTCCCCATACCAAACCAGATTATACAAAATGTTATGCGTTCCTTTTTGGAAATCAACCAATGAGAGACGAGAATACAAACAGAATTAAATTATTTATAATTAGAAAGAATTATGTGTATGTAGCGAAGTTTTGACAATTAATAATTAGTTAGGCTGCCAAAGAGTGTACTATGTGTGCACCAACTTTACCTTTATCCTTCAATTATGCAATGTTGAATCAGCGCATACAGGGTATATTCAGCTCTGAAAAACTTTTCCAAAGCTTATTTATTTTTTAATGCTTACTCTATCATACTTAGGATATGATACCGCGGTACATGTATTTTCCGCATATGCATACACGTACAATCAATAAAATGAAGAGATATAGTTGAGGTTCTCAAAAACTCAAATTCTATAAAACCTATTTAAAGAATCAAATACAGTCTTTTTTTCCCGTTACTATGTTTCTTCAATCATAAACATGATAAAAGTTAAAAAATGCATTCTGCCCTAACTCAGCAAGAGTAAAAATATTCAATGGAAAACATGCAAATACTATACGATAAGAAGTCAGTAATTCAGATCTTAGAGATAACTCACGATAGGTGATCAAATTCAGGGACATGTTCCTTTGTAGATCGACTCAGACCCCAGACTGTCATACCTACAGCTTTACAAAGCCTGGCAACTAAATACAAAATATATCTCAGTTACACTTCGTGTAAAAAGAATAAGATTTTTGAACATCGTAAAACATTACATTTCTAATCATATCTAATAGTAGCATATTTAAATATCGCTTGTGTACGCATTTCCATATATGCGTTGTGGTGGTAAATCGCCATTTCAATTATTAAAGAAAAAGAAAGCAAATATTGATATGAAAAGCCTATTAGCTTCAGCTTTTTGTGCTTGATCGAGGGTACATCATGCACAGAATAGAGAGTAAAATTGTTGTCAAGTAAGGGTAAAAAATATACATGTATATACAGGTAGAAATCAGATACTTCAATAATTTAACAAATATTTTCCAATTCATAATAATCTGAATCTTGAATTACTACACTTTGAAAGCAAAGAGTAATCAATGTTATTACTGACAATGACGTGTAATGTATATCTCAATAGAGGATTACCTTTCATAAATAACTGGACACAACTTATGATAAATAAAGAGTTTTTCGTCCTTTTTTTGTTCAGTAATTTTTTTTTTCCAGAAAAAACCCATTAGATTTAATTTTATATTCTGCCTCTTTATAGTCTTCACCTCACTACAAGAATTACTTCATCACATTTTTTTGGCCAAAAATAAAGCTTTAGTTACCTAAATATTATTCTTTTTTAGCAAATCCGTCAGATGACTAAATATGATGGTTAAGATATGAGTTTATCAAAATATAAATATGCATTTAATAAAGCCTATATTACATAAAAAGTACCGTATAATAACGAAGGGGGACTAGAACGGAGAATAAAGTAATCGAATCATTTCTTACTTTCTGTGCTGATTGATCCTACTCCAAGAATTCCAATAGTGAGAGAAGTGAGCAAACGTCTGCCTTGTACGGGACTGAAAAATTATTTTAGAAAGAAAAAAAACACTGATATAGGAATAATTGCCAGTTCCAACAGGATAATTTGTCTATTATTTAATTAAAAATTTAAATGTGATATACCTTTTATCCCACAATTTTTCTTTTTGTTGCTGGTGTAAATTTAGAACAGAGAGTTCCTTCACAAAAATATGTCCCACTACATATTCCGCCATCAAACGACCGAAACCTTCACCCATGCGTGTTAGAATCACTCCTTCCGGTGGCTGAAAAAAAAATCCTCCACCTCCTAGCATAAGTTGAAATCCAATTAAACATGTTCAAAACAATGGATATATTGAACTTTTGATTATTATTATAATAGTTTCTAAATATCATTCAAAATCGGGAAAAAATATAATAAAGAAAAAACATTTTTGCATTTAAATATACATTGTATTGCAGATTTTTTTATAATAATAGAATGCTGTTTATCTGAAATTAAAGATAATAATAAGGACCAGTTTATAATTCTTTCCCTCACTGGAAATATTCCATCTCTTCTTTTATATCGCCCCTCACCTTTGGAAATGCTTCAAAGATACTTTCAACACCTGTTAAATGTATAAAAATCGTTACACATAACTTTCAAAAACAAATACGATAAAAATTACGTTGTCAAATTGTTTAAGATTTTAAAGGTTCACTTTTTTAAATACGAAAAAGAAATATATTAATTGATATGTAGTACACTAGATTTAAATTTAATTTTAAATTTACTTACCTGCCCATGTGCTTTGAGCCCATTTCAGTTCACCTTTCTCCTTTTTTATGTGAGAAATAATACTTGGTGTATCTCCAAACAGGACTTCTGTGTTTAAAGGTATTTCAGATTTTCCTATAGAGAAGAAATAATAAAACCGATCAATAAATTAACATACATGTATTAACACAGGCATTAAATTGTTTCTTTGATCCACCTTTTGATTTTAGGCTATAAGAACAGGAAGGATAACTCTTACACCCACTGGATGTTTTCCGGGTTTTTGCAAAACAAGTAAAGTACATGTAGGTAGTTTAAAAATAATTACCATCAGTGTCTGGGGTAGCATCTATAACCTCTGCCGACGGAAGCAGCTGACGTACAACGCTGGAAAGACGAGGGACGGTACTAGATACACAAATAACGTGTTTTGTCGTCATATTTAGCCGGGTTATTAGAAACACCGTCAAGAAGGGTTTTTCCGAAATAAAACAGCCTGACTCATGGTCGGATCTAAGATTTTCAATAACTATAAGATTCAATGAAGCTAAAATAGTTTGTTTAAATTTTATCATTTATTTTGAGTTGTTTTTTTTTTTTTTTTTTTTTTTTTTTTTTTTTTTTGCATTGCAATTATTTATTTATTTTATTTATTTATTTACATATTTATTTATTTATTTACTTACTAGTTAAATACTAGTAAAAAAATACTTAATAATTATAGGATGAATGATAAGCGTGTTTATTGAAATTTTCTATCGTCAACTACAGCCTCAAAGTTTCTTAAACTTTTATTCATATAGCGTAATTTAATCTTTACAGAATTCCCAGAATATAGTTCATAATTTCTTAAAGCGCTAACATGTGATGATTCCACCGATGGTACTCATTGTTTACGCATGCGTTTATCAATTGAACGTCAAATATGGAAAATGCAAACACTTTCTCAAAGTCACCAAATGTCAAGAATAAATCAACTTAAAGAATGAGATTTTCATGCTCTTTTAAAATATGTGTTTTACCGCTATAGAAGTTGCTTATATATACAACATGCATTAATTCTTAGTTTTGTGTTTATTTATTTCTGAATTAATGATTTTTTTTGTTTTACATGTTGTTTTAAAAGGCTGCTACGACTTTTTTTCAGTGAGAAATTAATTTTCATTTTCCAATGTCACATTCAATTTCTCACTGAAAAAATACACATTCCTACAGGAGACTTTTGAAATGACACGTATAATCTTATCAAATAATTTCATATATAAGTATATACATTTGTATATGAGAGGAATAAGACCAACAAATGAGAAAACTTCTAGTAACCATTTATCGTTTTAGTGCATAATAAGATTAGGTTAAAGTTGATTATCCTGACTGTAATCTCTATTTCAAATAAAGGAATTCTTTTCTTTGTAATATTATATCACCAGTCTATTATAATCGTTTTTTAAAAAAATAATTTGAACTTTTGAAATATATTCTTACACTTGTTACAAGACATTGTAAAATATGGTTATAGTTTAAATGACGTCAATAAGCATGAACTATAGATATACCCCCCCCCCCCCCCCCCATTATCTCATTTTCTGACGGATTGATACAGATCGACTAAATCAATTTGAAAACATACTTTTGTCTAATCATTTTAAAAAAAAATTGTAGATATTAACTGTAAGTTCTATAAATGTAGTGAGATGACAACTTACAAACTTGACAGTCGTAGATCTCTGTGATTCACTCAAACCAAACAATATTGGACGTTAATACACGACCCCCCCCCCCCACCACCACCACCACCATCACACAATTATTTCTCTTAATGACCGTAATTTGAGAGGAGAGAGGAACTTTCAGACCACTGTTTAACTTGCCTCCTGCACTAATAATTTTGTTTCATGAAAGCAAGGATGGAAAGTATTATATATGTTTACTCCTCTGGCTGAAAATAAAGCAACTGAACACGACTAAAAAGCTCCGTTTAGACCTAGGTATTTAGTACGAAGGAACATGATGCCTACTATATTAGACTTTTTTCTTAGATGCTTTTGATGTGCTAAGATTTCCATCAAGAGGTCGGTTACCCGCCTTTTTACCCAACAAACAAATTTCCTCCCTCTTTTCTCTCTTTTTTTTTTTTAGTTTGTCAACGTCTGTTTTCAGGCTCGTTTAAAAAACCTTTATTTATTTATTTTATTTGATATTCATTCATTGGTTTTGCTTGTTTGTTTTAAGCCCCCCCCCCCCCCCCCCTCTGTGAGAAACTTTACCACATGAAACGGTACCTTACCCCCCCCCCCCCCAAAAAAAATCTTCATAAGAAATAAAGCAAGAATTGGTAATTATTGACTAGCAAATAATACACATAAATTAATTCTTCCGAAAAGCGTAAATCAATGTATTCTTTTTAATTAAGGTGGTTCTATGAACATTACATGTACATGTATTTCGCATATTATGCAAGCTTTTACCGGTATTTGTTTAATTTTACTTGTTGGTACAAATGATGATTTGTAGGTTTGCAATTTACATACAGGTATACTGTAATTTTGTGAGTTTCTTGTTGTATATGCATACTTGTCTGAATGCTAGCAATTCAAAACATGTGTTTTAAAATTTTCTGTTTTCAAAAATCTTGGTAAAATCGATCAACATTAATTAAATTACATATGTGTACCTAAAACGACCATCAATTAAATTTTAAAAACTAGATAGATATTTTTAGAAAGATCATTTTCCCTAAGATATTTTTAATACTGCCCTCTACAAAAATTTGAATTTTTTTAATTTAAATTTTTATTATACAATTTTTTTGTAGAGGACAATAATGGAAAAGAGGACTTCCTGACTAGAAAACTTTCAGTTGTCCTTAAAAACGTTATTATGTGTTTTTTAAAGCTTTGGTGAGGAGAAGAACGAGTTATAATTGATAGAACCTGTTTCTGGTCCTTTTGATTGTAAATAAAATGTGTTCAAAACAAAACAGCAAACTGTTATAGTTCGCTTTGACCCGAAACTGACCTCAGAAAATGAACTTTGTTTGTTGATAGCAGTGGGACAATATTACACAATTTTAAAAGCACGGTTGCATATAATACTGCTTATTTTCTTAACATAAGCTGAGGGTTCAAAATACTGGCCAATCGACATACCACAATGACAACTTCTATTGTCAATTAACTAATAATCATGTAAGAGGGTGAAAAGCTGACAATGATTAGTGTCGCTGTATTTAGCGGGACTCAGGCTTCCATTGGCATGGTTAACTAAATTCACCACCCACCGGCCGCTAAGTATATACAATGTATATAAAGGCCGGATAGTGGACAGAACAAGCACAGCTAATTTAGGGCGTCAACATCGTTCACAGATATCGAAACTGCTGTATTTCATTTAAAGGTAGGGTAAGTGCGCACTTTGCTTCTTGACTTACCCATTGTAATTGAGAAATTAAATTTTTTTTTTTAATATTTAAATTTAAAAAAAGCAAGTATGATATACAGCGATAAGAAACATATTATGTATGTTAGAACGTTCTGGACTTAACTCATCAATATTTAAAATCTTTTCGTTGTAGAAGGCAAATTGTCCTAGCACCGAGTTCATTTTAATCAATTACCGTCTTGGATTGACATACAAATTGATAACATGGAGACCTACTTTAAGAAAACGTGCCAGGACAACGGAAATATTCACCTTGACTTCATCTGAGCAGGTACTCGTGGTCATACGAAGGACGAAGTGCTGTTTGCACACCTTGTCAAAAAAGGGGAGGAGTCTCCAATCTAAATTTACTTCTTGCTTCAAATGATAAAACTTTGATGATTACGTACATATTTAATTGTCAATCAAGATACAATATTCCCAGATCGACTTGCCATCCTCGAACGTACGGATCGTCATTCTGTGAAATGTGAACACGTATCAGAACATCACTGAGGAATAAAAACAAATTTTTAAAACTTTTAAAAATTTTAAAAATTTTAACCGGAAAAATTGAAAAAGCTGCAATTGTTGATAAAAATATGATTTCTTTCGTTTGAGGAACGAATTAGACAGAAATCAATTTCTACTTGGTGTGATAATGAATTACTTTTTCGGAATTACAAGGTTTTCATTCGAATACCGGATAAAATTATATAAGAAAAAAATACCAGCTGCAATTTAAATTTTATCATGTTTATTCAATCCAACATAAACTTGTATATACAAATTGATTTTCATATTTTGCATATGTTATGTACACTGCACAAATAAAGCTACTGCGTGTCGTTGCTATGTCCAAATGGTGTGTTTGTTGTTTATTGTACTTTCATTTGAAAGTAATGAATGGATTTAGAGTAGAACAGGAAAAATCGTCGCATGCAGTAGAAATTTTACTTTAACAGACTGTGATATTAACACTATAAACTGTGCACTCTCTGGACAATATTCTTCACTTGTGAAAATGAAATTTGGAAAAGAAGTGTTCACATGTTTCCGACAATGCGAAGATAAAGACACTCTTGTGGGAAAAAACGATGACGAAATTTTGGTCGCCCATCGCAGGAACGGTTTTTTGGTGGTAGGGATAGGTTATTCGGATACGCCTGGTTCTTGCTTGTATGAGGTGACACATTTTGCCAAGAGATTCAACTCCAAAAGATACAGCTGCAAAATTGCTTCCTAGTATTGGAAATTAACAGACTTTTTTATCTTTGAAAAAAAAACATTGAAAAAAAACTAACAAGCTCAAGCTTTTTGGTAACAGTATTACCGCTTTATCTATCTCTTATGCTTGTGTACTTGTTATCAACGCTTTTTTCTGTTTTATAAAAAGATGCAAGTTTTTTATTTGTAAAAATGGCAAGCTTTGTTACTTTTTTTATTTGTGTTGTTATCGTTTATTCGTTTTTTTTATGTTTTAATAAAATATAACAAGAATAATAATTTTATTCTGATTATTTTTAAGTCGTAAAACCAGCAAATTCAACAAGGAATTTTTTAACGATCATTCCCTTCATAAAAGGGTCAATTTTCGATGATGATAATTTGTATTTTCTTGAAGTGGTGATGGACACATAAAAAAGATAAGTACATTAATTTGGATTTACCTGATTTCAAATACAAACCAGACAAAATGTCTTAGCCAAAGACATGTTTTTTTGCAACCCAATCATTAAAATTAATTTCAATAAAACTTTTCTGAAGTACAAAATACAAAAACAGAAAACTACCAAAAAGAAAACTACCAAAAACACCCGTATAACTTCTATTGTTTCAACGATTAATAAAGAAATGGAATGGGATAATTTCATTCAAAAATTAATCTGTTGAACTTTGTCAATAACTTAACAAATTCTGGTTGGTCCAGACATTGTGCATGATGGCCTTGTGAAATCCACGCAAACACGACCTTCGTTACAGTCTTCGGCAAACAAAGGCTGGTCAGTGTCAGAGAATGGACAGTATAAAATTAAAGCGTATGTATTGGTTCAGGAAATTGGGACAATATTTTACCATAACTGGTACATGCATACTGGATGGTATTGATGACGTGCGAGGGCGTGGTGTCCTCATGTGTCCTCTTTGTAAGGAGCCGTCGTCTCGACTTCGTCACAGAAACTGAGAAATGTAAAACCTTTTAAATTTACTGATGTAAACATTTTAACTAAATCAAGATTTAAATCGATTAAGATACTTTAGAAGCAAAAACAGTGACGTAACACGAGGACGCATAAAATGTTTTAAGAACCCTCTATACACTACACACTAATTTTTTTAATCTTTAAAAGAGTTCTGATTTTTATGCATGCAATGAGAGTTATCTGCTCTTGATATAAAATACAATAAATTGAAATTTATAGCGTGTTATTCAGTTGTAATGATCTCAAGCTTCCTTACCATTGATTGATTGATTGTATACTGTTTAACGTCCCTCTCCAGAATATTTCACTGATATGGATGCCTAACCATTGAAAAGCTAGGGTAAATCAAACTACACACTTAATTTGAAAGTATATTTTTGTTCATCAATACTTTGGTGTCTTGAACATTTTTCATTGGGGTAAACGACACTTGTCCTACACTAAAAATTAAAATAAACTTAAGATAAGTTCCGCATTTACACCTTAATCCATTTATACGTTTTTCTTAATGTTCAAAAGATATTTTCCTCCAGTTTATTCCCCGTGGGGATCCGGATTAGAATAGGTCCTCAGTACCCCTTGCTTGTCGTAAAAGGCGACTAAATGAGGCGGTCATTCTGATGAGACCGTATAAACCGAGGCCCCGTGTCACAGTAGGTGTGGCACGATAAAGATCCCTCCCTGCTCAAAGGCCGTAAGTGCCGAGCATAGGCCTAAATTTGCATGCAGCCCTTCATCGGCAATGGTGACGTCTCCATATCAGTGAAATATTCTGGAGAAGGACGTTAAACAGTACACAATCAATCAATCCTCCAGTTTAAAGAGGGTCCTTAAAAAACTCATGAAAATTTATTTGTGATTCTGTATACTGGCCCTAAATGAAGCTTTTAGTCATATCCCTGAGCCCATTTTGACATATTCGTCAGAAATCACTCTGGTGCACTTAAAAAAATCTTCTGTTCATTCTCACGTTTCGTTCCAACACGAGATTAAAGATGGAAGTGCTAAATTGTGCAAGCAAGACTTATTCTAAAATCACGAATTGAGAAAAATCAAGTGGCTATAACAAATTGACGTATTTAAAGTACATGTGATAAAAAAAGACAAACTAAAGAAAAGTTGGTAAACACTGGTATACTGGTAGGGACGGACGTCTGGAAGTTGTCGGAGACTGATCGGGGATTTGATCACCAATCAAATATTTGTCAAGTAATAATACGGCTCGGCTGTGTTATGGATACATGAGTGAAGTTACGAGAGTGCACCGACTGGGACCCAGTCATGGCACGTTACTTAACAAAGTTATTTCTAATTCTGATAACGATGACCTTTTATCAGCTCCTTTTAAAAGATTTAACTACATTGGGAATGAATGTGCAGGTTTTTCAATGCATAGAGAAGGTTGTTCACACAAGAGCACGTGAAATGCTAGTACAATATTTCCTTGACCGCTTGATTGAAAAATGATCATGGGAGTACTGATATTTTAAAATGATTAATAACGAGGGATAAATTACATGAACGGATACTAACTGCAGTATGTAAATACTCGAAAATAAACATTATTTGAAATTGATTAAACCATGTTTTCAAAATTATCAGTAGTCTTCCTTTTATAAACTAGAAAGGAAGTGTTCGAACTTATGGCAAGTCAAACGTTGCAATATTCGATCTTTTCCATTTGTATTGTAAAATTTTCCATTTGTATTGTATAATTTTTATTTATATTCTACAATTTTTCATTTGTATTCTATAATTTCCATTTGTATTGTATAATTTTTCATTTGCATTATATATTTGACATTTGCATTGTATAATTTTTCATTTGCATTGTATATTTTTTATTTACATTGTAAAAAATCATTTGTATTGTATAAATTTTCATTTGTATTCTATATTTTCCATTTGCATTGTACAATTTTTCATTTGCATTGTATAATTTTTCATTTGCATTGTATAATTTTTCATTTATATTGTAAAAAAAATCATTTATATTGTATAATTTTGTATTTGTATTCTACATTTTCCATTTGTATTGTATACTTTTTCATTTGCATTGTATCCGAGGGATTGTTCATTTTGGTTTGTTATGAAGTTCGTTATGAAGTTTCATTGGTTTAATCTAATCATATATTAGTCTTGTCCCATGATCCCTTGCACTTCGTTATTATCCCATGATCCCTTGCACTATCGGGTATGTCCCATGATCACTTGCACTTCGTTATATTGTCCCATTATCCCTTGCACGTCGTTATCGGGGACCCCAATAACGAAGTGCAAGGTTTCATGGGACAAGACTATGGATAACACGTGTGTAAACTTCTAGTCTGGTTGAACAGAACTATTCAACTTCCCGGATCATCTCGGGTATTACCAAATCCGATATATGATTAGATTAAACCAATGAAATCCTTCTTAACAAACCAAAATAAACAATCCCAAATACAGAATACAGAAAAAAAAATTATACAATACAAATGGAAAATATACAATACAGATAAACAAGAGGACCATGGGCCACATCGCTCACCTTTGGTCATTCTGTTCTTTACCAGATTTCCCCGTTGTAATACATATTGTGACCCCATCCTACCCCATTGATCATAATTTAGATAATTTGAAATCTACACTACCCCAGGATGCTTCCACATAAGTCTCAGTTTTCTGGCCCAGTGGTTCTTGAGAAGATTTTTTAAAAAAAATTCCTATATATTTCTATGTAAAACTTTGATTCCCCATTGTGGCCCCGCCCTACCCCTGGGGGTCATGATTTGAACAATTTAGAATCTACACTACCTCAGGATGCTTCCACATAAGTTTCAGCTTTTCTGGCCCAGTGGTTCTTGAGAAGAAGATTTTCAAAGATTTCTCCATTATATTTCTATGTAAAACTTTGATTCCCCATTGTGGCCCCGCCCTACCCCCGGGGGTCATGATTTGAACAATTTAGAATCTACACAACCCCAGGATGCTTCCAGATAAGATTCAGTTTTACTTGCCCAGTGGTTCTTGAGAAGAAGATTTTTGAAGATTTTTCCATTATATTTCTATGTAAAACTTTGATTCCCCATTGTGGCTCCGCCCTACCCCCGGGGTCATGATTTGAACAATTTAGAATCTACACAACCCCAGGATGCTTCCAGATAAGATTCAGTTTTACTTGCCCAGTGGTTCTTAAGAAGAAGAAGATTTTTAAAGATTTTTCCTATATATTTCTATGTAAAACTTTGATTCTCCATTGTGGCCCCGCCCTACCCCTGGGGGTCAAGATTTGAACAATTTAGAATTTACACTACCCCAGGATGCTTCAACATAAGTTTCAGCTTTTCTGGCCCAGGGGTTCTTGAGAAGAAGATTTTTGAAGAAGACATTTGGCCCCGCCCTTTGAATGACCCCACCCTATTTTTGTCTTTTCTTGATTACATGTATCTCCCCTTGTGAGGGGAATTGGCCCTTCATTTTAACAATTTAGATTCCCCTTCACCCAAGAATGCTTTGTACCAAGTTTGGTCAAAATTGGCCCAGTGGTTCTTTAGAAGAAGTCGAAAATGTGAAAAGTTTACAAACGGACGGACAGACGAACGGACGGACGACGGACAAAATGTGATCAGAAAAGCTCACTTGAGCCTTCGGCTCAGGTGAGCTAAAAATTATACAATACAAATGATTTTTTTTACAATATAAATGAAAAATTATACAATGCAAATGAAAAATTATACAACGCAAATGAAAAATCATACAATGCAAATGGAAAATATAGAACACAAATGAAAAATTATACAATACAAAAATGATTTTTTTACAATATAAATGAAAAATATACAATGCAAATGAAAAATTTTAATACAAATGGAAAATTATACAATTATACAATACAAATGGAAAATTATACAATACAAATGAAAAATTATACAATACAAATGGAAAATTTACAATACAAATGGAAAAGATCCAATATTGCAACGTTTGACTTGCCATACTATGGTCCCAATAATCTTGTTTAAATAATAACAGTAATAAGTTCATATTTTTAAAAATAATTTCTGCATAAGAAAGTAACATATCATTTGTTTCAGTTTTGTTCTGACATACATGTATACAAAACATTTAAAATTTATATATCTTATATGCTAGGAAAGACACAAAGGTATAATTTAAAAATTGTTTTGTGAAATTCCGTTCAGATTAAACGACACGTTTCCACTGTACATCAAAATTTAACACAGAACTCTGATTTTTCTAAAGTAGTTGAACATGTTCACAATCAAAAGGTGAATGTCTAATATTTTCAATATATTTGATAACAAGGACTTTTACAGCTCAATGTATTATTTGACAGTTTTTAATTAGATTAAATTAATTAAATTCACAATTGTCATAAAAGTCTTCAGTTCATGCTCTACGGGTAAGGATTACATAGAAAATATGGAGGAAAGTGGCTTTTCTTTGGTGAGCGTATTGCACATTACACGACTATTTTGTAACATTGTGTGTAATGCAACATATATCTTACTGATTTGCTCAAAATCACCTGCAAAATTATATATTTTCGACTTGTAACTTAAAATACACAAAAATAAAAAAAAAAATAAATAAGATGGCTCACAAACTGCTTAGAAGTTATTAAATGTAGTTGTATTTAAACAAAGTATCACACAATCAAGGATTAAAAACGTTCAAATACCATGGCCTTCCGAATGAAATTCAACTGCTCCCGGTGGCTGATACTGACTTTGTAATGGCACATTATTATGCAGAATATTAACTCCCGTTTGTGGGTTATCGTTGTGTATTATTGCCCTTGTTGTGTGTTCATTATGGTTTTTGTGAGAGGTGGAAGCAGAATATGGGGGCACGATTTCTGAATAAGCCGGGGGTGGGTCCAACGAATAGGGTGGTGGCTTTAGTACGTGTTTGAAATGGGGTTCAAAGTGGCTACCTAAAACATAAAATAGACAAAAACTGATACCCAACTTAAAAAAAATAGGGTTACAAACAAGATTCTCGTAAACTTAATTGGATATGAATGTAAGCATGCTTAACTTACATACGTGCGAATAAAATTGACGAAAGCTTTTGACAAATAAGTTAATGACAATGATTATAAAAAAAAGTATCGTTTAAAGATCATATTTTACATATACTACGGTCGATACAATGAAAGTACATATGCAATATTCTATACTTAAAAAAATAAAATGTTTAATTTTTCGAGATTTTCATGAATCATTAAAAACGAATTGAAAACAAAATCAATTGATCAGATGAATATTACAGCCTATCTCGTTTTCTCTCTCCATCTATTTGATTTGTACTCACCGCTTGAAATAATGGCTGCGTTGTTTTGACTGAGCCCCCTCCCTAGAGGTCTTATAATGCTTCTCTTTCGTTTGCTCTTCTGTATGCAGCAAAATATTACACCGGATAATACACCCAGAAACACCAGGCCTCCAAAGGAACATCCCACAATTAGACCGATACTGTACATGTAAAATAAGATCCAACATAGTAAGGCTCTTATTTTGTTATTTTATTTTTACAGTGGATTGATATCAATTCACTTATATATATTAGTCAGAAATTTAAGTTTTCATAGAATTTTGTTCTTGAAAATCGTGCAATTGTAAAAATTATAACCCAGAAGAAAATATTATTTGGCGAAATCGGTTTGAAAAAAGAAATCCATAATAAGAACCCTGGCTTTATTCTTTCGCACTGCACCTAGATTATATTAATGTTGCATTATATAATAATTAGTACCACGGTGAAAATATCTATTATATTAACTTATCAGCACAGCAGTATTGTTCATATGCATATCCACAACAGCCATGTTCACAATAGATATTGCCCCGGAATGAATTAAGTCGTGTTTGATCACTGTTACGGCATACTTCCCATGATGCAACCTCTGAAATAAAATTACTATGACATTAATGTAATGTTTATATTTTTTCTTGGGACATAATTTGAAATTGAGAACTTAATTAATGTAAAAATCAAATACAAGTACCAGTGTTGTAGAGTAGGATTTTTCCCAGAAATTGTACTCTTGAGTAAGAATTTTCTAAGCAAAGTATTTGGCTAAGCCAAACATAAAGTTGTTTCACTTAAAGACTTATCACTTCTAAATTGAGAGAGGCACCTCAATTAGCAAAGATATCTGAATTTTTAATGAAAAGGGTTTATGTATTTATCATTATATAAAAAGGAATTTCGTATTTGCCATGTTATACCGGTATTCAAATTGTACAATGTAACGAACATTCTGAAGGTATATATAGCATTATCAATACTTGTCCCCTACCAGCAAGTGTAATATAGCTAGAAATCGAATAGCCATTATTCCGCGCGTTAATATTCATTGAACAAAAAAGCAAAAGCAAAATTGAAATTCACAAATCAAAAATTAGCTCAATAGCTCCATTCTTTTAGAAAGCATTGCGGAAAACCCTTGAAATTAAAAAAAATGAAATGTAATTTCATAAAGAAGCTAGATCTCTGATGCGGAGTTACATGTAATGCTAATGCAAACTTGAACTTTAACCCATCAAAATCAGCCCGTCCATATCAAACTGCGGAAAACCATTTAGGACAGTTAGAGGGACAGCTAGACAGACAGACAGACTCAGAGTAAACTTATAATTCCTCTGGTTTCACTGATTTATTTGACCTAAAAATTATTTCAAAGTTGCTGAGAGAAATGAGATTTTCATTTTCATTCTTTGTATACATATATTCAATACATCCAGTCACCATTATAAGGAAGGGACACTTATTATAATGTACCGCCCCTCTCCCCTTCAAAACATAAGTACAGCAATTATATTTTGTTGGGGGAAAATTGGCTCTGGGGAAAAACACTCTATAACTAAAACACAGAAATCACACTCGATAACTACTACATAGAGTAGGATTTTCCTTTTGAAAATTGACTCTGGTGTGGGATTTCCGTAGGGAAATCCTACTCTAGAGGCAGTTTTCCGGGGGAAATCCTACTCTAGAGGCAGTTTTCCGGGAGGGATCCTACTCTACAAGACCGGTAGATATTTTTGTCTAAAATAAAAGCGAAAACATGTCTTAAAACTAATGAATGGTGAGTAATTTGCTTCTTCATGCATATTGATGCAATAACAGAACATGGTGTACATAGTATGATTAGCCACCTAAAAGATTAGTAGTATTGCGAGTTAACATTTTAAAACCAAGGCATGGGGACTCAAAAATCTCTAAAAGACAGCTCATTATATTATTTAAAATTTTGTTTAATTTACTTCCTAGTCAATGTGAAAAAGCCTAGCTTACCTGCAGATATCCAGAAATTCATCAACCCCAAAATGAAAGTTTCAAATGACATTTTTGTAAGCATTTTATCGACAAGTAATTATCAAAACACAGACAACAGATTTCATTATCCAAAAGCACATTTCCTGAAATGATGGGACGTTTAAAGACTGTCACTGGAGGACTTCTTATCTACGTTCCAATAGTTTAAATTTTCTATGGAAGTAAATCCTTCAAAATGGGTTTTAAAATTCGGACGTTTACACAGAGGCACTGATACCCGTATTTTTGGAAAGGTTTGAGATCCGAATATTGACCCGTTTTTCGATCACAATTTACAACCTGAAAGACTATTCAAGTAGGAAAAATCGATCTCTACTTTTTTGTTTTTATTTCTATATCCAGTCCACTAGCATTCAGCTGCCTTAAATAACTACTTAAATCGATTTGCTGTCTTGGAACTAAATGCAGAATTTGATTTTGGACATGTTCTCCCGAAATCATAGAAATTGATTCACGGATGCGGACAGATCTGTTTATTTTTTAGATATTGTACTTGAAAAAGACGTGAAAAATAATCTAATAACCATGCTTTATGATAAACGTGATAACTTTTCAATCATCAACTTCCCTTACTTATGCAGTAATATACCTTCATCAGCTGCGTACGGGGTTTATATCTCTCATTTGATAAGTATGCGAAAACATGCTCTACGTATGAACAATTCCTAAAACGAGGTAAATTATTGACAAACAAGTTGACGAAACAAGAATTTCAGCAGTCTCGTTTAAAGTCATTATTTCGTTAGTTCTATGGTCGATACAATTACCTTGTCAGTAAATGCAATTTATCATTGAAGGATATTGAGATTTAAAGAACATTATTCAATATCAAAGTCCATCAAACATTACAAATTAGGACTAGAGCAAACATGTACCTCCAAAACATCAGAGGTGGGATCAGGTACCATGGAGGAGTGAGCATCCCCTGCCGACCGGTCACACCCGCCGTGTACTCTTTGTCATGATCAGGGAATAACGGAAAATTCCGTCGTCAGTTCGGTGTTTAAAGAATGGACTATCAAATAGACTAAGTATGAAAAACGTCAGTCAGCATTTGACTCAATGATAAATTATATTTGCTGACGAGGTCATTGTATTGACCACTGAACTTTATACAGTTATTGACTGGGTATGAGGGCAACATATGATTTGTTGGACCTGAAGGTGAAAATGTTGCCCGAGGCCGCAGGCCAAGGGCAACATTTTCACCTTCAGGTCCAACAAATCATATGTTGCCCGAATCCCAGTCTATAACTGTTTTGTTATACCCTTCATTGCTCACTTAAGATTGTTCAATTTAATCAATACACTCTATCAATTATTTTATATGGAAAATTATGGCTTCTTCAGTAAATATAAAACATCAAACTGAGAAAGAACAAAATCAATTATATACCTATTATATCACAAAAAATATTTATCACAAGACCTACTCTTCCCTTCCGTGCTGTTAGCAACAACTCTTGTAGCTCTTAACTTCGGCTATTTTCGCGTCGCCGATATTGAACGATGATAAATATACAGTTATTGACTGGGTATGAGGGCAACATATGATTTGTTGGACCTGAAGGTGAAAATGTTGCCCGAGGCCGCAGGCCAAGGGCAACATTTTCACCTTCAGGTCCAACAAATCATATGTTGCCCGAATCCCAGTCTACACTATAACTGTTTTGTTATACCCTTCACTGCTCACTTAAGAGTGATCAATTTAATCAATACACGCTATATTATCAATTATTTTGTATGGAAAATTATGGCTTCTTCAGTAAATATAACACATCAAGCTGAGAAAGAAAAAAATCCATTATGTATCTATTGTATCGCAAAAATTATTTATCACAAAATATACTCTTCCCTTCTTCCTTACCTAGCTGTTAGCAACAACTCTTGAAGCTCTTAACTTCGGCTATTTTCGCGTCGCCGATATTTCACGATGATTAATTAATTATGACGTAACAGACGAGTGACGTTGCGGTCTAACAATTCTTATGTAAGACCGGTCAATAGTGAAATTGTTAGACCGACGTAATAAACAGTTCTTTTGTTGGACTTTTTATCAGTAATAAATAAATAGAATGATATTTATAAGGGTATAACAATTAATTGTGACGTAACAGACGAGTGACGTTGCGGTCTAACAATTCTTATGTAAGACCGGTCAATAGTGAAATTGTTATACCGATGTAATAAACAGTTCTTTTGTTGGACTTTTTATAAGTAATAAATATATAGAATGATATTTATAAGGGTATAACAAATTGAAATGATGACTTTAAATGTGGCTGCTGGTATTCTTGTTTCATCAACTTGTTTGTCAATAATTTACCTCGCTTTAGAAATTGTTCATACGTAGAACATGCTCTTGCGTATCGAATCAACTGAGATATACATGTATAAACTCCGTATGCAGGTGATGAAGGTATATTGCTGCATAAGTAAGAGAAACTGACGAGGAGTCAAATGCTAACAGATGTTTTTCATTTAATTGTTAATCCATTATTTATACACTGAATTGACGACGGATTCTTCCGTTACTTCCCAATCATGACAAGGAGCACACGGCAGCTGTGATCGGTCGATAGGGGATGCTCACTCCTCCATGGCACCTGATCCCATCTCTGATGTTTTGGAGGTCCGTGTTTGCTCAGCTCCTAGTTTGTAACGTTTTATGGACTTTTGAATACTGTTCGCTATCTTCATCTTTCATTTATTTGTGAAAAGAAAGATGTAAAACGCAAATCACCTGTTGGTAAAAACTTTGATTTACTAAAGTGATAACTTTGATTTACTGCGATAACTATAAAAGTATAGTGATCATTTTAAACCTTCGATTTACTATAGAGAGTCTTTTGACACTTTGACTTACTATAGTTAACTATAACTTTTTATCAATTCTCCAGTTTGTAAATGCAGACATTTGTTCACTTTTTCTTGACTAACATGAAAAGATGATTTATAAATACACGAACCAAATGAATATTAAAAAAAACAAACTTAGAGACTTCGTGATTTATTGATAATATCAATCAAAATGACAGGGTTTATAAACAGGTTTGAAAGACTTTAAAGCTACATAATCAAAATCTATCGTTAAAGATATATATTTCTATATAGATTACAAAAAAGAGAAAGGAAAACTTTGGAACTTATACAAACATTCCTTTCATTTTATTATTGTTTTACAAAACACTAATCATACAAGAGCTAATCAGAAGAAATATGGATATATCCTCGCATTTATATTACAGCTACTACATGTACATGCGAAGATGAAAGATACTGAATTTTTCATCTCATCTTGTCACTTTAATTTGATATGCATTGCAACTTACATAAATTATGTTCATATCTGTTATTATTCAGTATAAAAACAGAACAAATGAAGGCAGTTGAGAAGGAAATTAACATAGCATTGGATTTTTAAATACAACTAAATATGGATCCTAAGGCTATACTTTTGATTGCAGTATTCTTGAATGAATTGCACAGCAACATAAAATGTTCGAAACATTTTCATTTATTCTCTTTGAGGTCTTAGACCACAACAAAATTTGCTGAGCAAATATTGCAACAAGCATTCTATTCACTCCTATCATAAAAAAAAATATTTAGAAAAAAAAAAGATGAAATAAAGATGATATCTTGAATTTTTCAAATTTGATTTCTTCCATGCAATAATTTACAACAAATAAAACAAGAAACAAAATTGGTCATTTATGCATTTCTGTAGGGAAAAAACTTGCCATTCTATTGGGTAATTTATTTAGAGTAGACCTGTTATATTTTTAAAATAATTTTATCTAGAGGACATAGTTTCTTTTCATGAAAGTGCCAAGCACATTTTCCACATTGTCTTTTGGCACAATCGCATAAAATGATATTTTAAAGAGATATGTAAACAATTTTTTTTTCTGCTTTACAAATTGAAACTACTTAATTTCGTAGACTAGAATTTTATAAAAATTCAAATAAGTTTTTAATAAAATTAAAGTGATGTTTCAAAGTTAATGATATATATTTAAGTTTTCTATTCAAAACTCATAAATAATGAAGCATATATAACAAAATTGTAAATACTGCAAAGGTTACAGTAAAAAAATGTATAATCAAATTATCTCCCATTCCATCATTTGGTTGAACATGGTTAATAATATCTTGATATTACAATAAAAGCATTTACAGACTTTAAATCAACAAGAAATCAACCTCTTTAACAACAGACGAATGACAACTAAAAAGATAAATTTACCCCAAAAATATACATATATTTATAAAACAGTATGATTTCCAAACTCCCTAAACATGTAAAAACAAATATGATTGATTTTATCAACCTTAATCATCATCAATATCAAGTTTTAAAAGTTCACGAGAAGAATATACTATAACATTACAATATGAATAAATTGTGTAGATTATTATAATCTCTGACACATAACATTGTATTAAACTATGTTGCATGTTTTTTTAATTCTCTGCATCAAAGGAACAGACGAAAATCCAATTATATTTTATGCATGAAGAAAAATTATCCTTCTATGCTATATCAAAGCAAACTTAGCAATTTATCTGAAGGGTAGGCATTGACTTTCATTTTTAAATGTTAAATATAATACAATCACACAATTCTTGATCTTCTCATGCCTGTGAAAACCAAGATAAAATAGCAATTTTTGCCTGACGAAGTGCATTTTTTTGTTTGTGTAATACTGACCAAGTCAATCAGTTTCTAACATAAAAACAAAAGACATCCCTATTATTTCATTATGCATCTGAATGTCCGCCCCCTTCTTTGAGTTTGTTCAGATTGTATTCAAAGTTCTTGCAATAAAACAGCTGAACCCCCACCACGGCAAACTTCTCTGGTGTCAGGAGCCTAATCAGCTTCTCCTGAAATGAAAATCAAACCAAACATGTATCAGTATCACCTATCTTATCTTAGAAAGTAGATATCCCTCGTATTTACAATATTTGTGTTCAGGATGCAGAAGTGCAATTGTACTAATATACTGAACTTCTTTTCTTTTGTCCTCACCCTCCATGGGAAAATCAAAACAGTTTTAACTAACAAATTGCATATATATAAATACAGCTGTATAATACACTTTGGCAGGTCGAAAGTTTAAGCTTATATTAGGGCAAGCTAGGCCTACTTTGTTAGGCATTTTTCTTTAAGTAGCATCCATCGGCAGGTGCTCTAAAGCTAAGTTTGACTGTGTGAAGCAGAGCAAGGCTAGCTGCAATAATGTAGCCCTCTCCTTTTTTTTTTTTTTGGGAGAGGACTACAACTCCTTAGGATCTCCGTAATGGTGCAGAGCGATTCGCTCCCGCACGGATTTCGGCTTAAATTGTTAGTAAGCGGCTATTTTATTTATATGTCTTATCTGGACTTCCAAAATGTAGTTATCCCAGACATAAATCGATCCAAAAATATACAGAACAATCCATATATCAGTATTTTTCGTGTATGTCAACATCACAACTTAAATTTATCCGCCATGTTTACTGACCTTGACAGATTTTATTTCGGGACAGCAGAGATTAAGGATCTATAGGGAGCGGATTTCTTTGGAATTACCTTATTTTAAGCTTTAATATCGGTGTTTACAAAAAAATGAAACATGGAATGATTTTATTTATCGATGTTTAGTGTTACTATTCATCACAATTATTTATAAACATTGAAATTTGCTTTCTTGAGTTGTTCTAAATTTCAAGCTCAAGTCTCACTACGTCACGCGTGAACTGTCATGGCTGCTGAAGTAAAAGCACAGATTTATTTTACATGGTTTTCGCGTTTAACGAGCTTTGATGTCGACAGTGAATAAAATTTTAATCTTTTTAAATGTAAGTTGAATGTTAAAACAATTTATTTTGCCTGCAGTTGCCTGTATTTAAAAGATATATTTGCACCATTATGAAGATGCTGTGGAATTGTAGCCCTCTCCAGAAAATATCAGATAAAAGAAATCGGAGAGGGCTACATTATTGCAGCTAGAGCAAGGCATGATCATGCCCTCACCTCCAACTCAATACTAGCTCTATTCCTCTCTAATATCACATAGGCTTCTTGTAGTGCAGTTAACCCTATACATTGCACACAGTATCTACAATGAAAATTCCTATGTTTAAGAGAAGTTTAATAAAAAGTTAATTTACCTCTAGCTTCATATTGTCATCTGTCTGATCCAGGAGGTCGTATGCCCTCGCAAAAAGTGGATAACCTAATACCCCACAACAGTGTCTGAAAGTAAAGATGTGAATGGAGAATTTCATTACTTCTTGATCATCCAAAAACTTTCATTTAATAGCAAGTATACTGAAATATAATGTATGAGGGTTGTCCCTAAAAGTTTTAGAAAGGAAAAACAATGTACATGTAGTTTTTCTTTGTTTAATAAACTTTCTTTCCTTGTCAGAGTAAAAGCTATATATAAATTTCCTTTTAATTAATACATGTACATGTAAAAGTATAACACTTACTTTTGCAGCTGTTCAATTTGATGTAACAACATTGATTCTGGGTCCATTTTCGTGGAATCTGAAAAAAATCATTTCATTTTTCATACATACGTTTTACAATACTCAGTACATTAAACTATTGTGTATCTTCAAAAATACAATGTAACTCTTCTAATAGGGACATGTGCATCTTTATCATTTGTTTATAAATATGTTTCCTTGCCACCTCCCTACTCCACATAAAAAGTAAGAAGTAAATTAGGGAGATTTTTTTCCCATTCAGAAACATTTGCAAATATGAAGGTAAAAACAGTGAAAAGGCTTTTATACACGTGAATTCCAATAAACAGACCTTCCTTTGGGTAACATATTTGAACTATAAGTTTCCCAGTCATTTGCAAAATCTTAGGAAAATTTTACCTTGGCCAAAACTTTTTTTTAAATATATAAGGGGTGTTAAGAAAGTTCGTTCCATGATGAAATATTTTTTAAAATTTCAAAGTAGTGCTTCAATAAAGAAATATATTTCCAAGTCTGATAAAATCACAATAGTGTGCTTTAGATTTATAGCAGTTTATTTCTAGCAGGAAATGATGGAATTTTCCTTTCATATGAAAATATATGTGACATCTGTAAAGCACTCGAATGATGAAATGCTGGTCATTTTGAGTGAAAAATAAAGGATAATTTACTTTTGTTTCTTCACATCTTATCTTGCACCAGACAAGCTGACGAGCGTAGGTATAAGAAAGATAGATCACTTTTCAAAAGAGCAGGTTTGTCAATTTGAAATTTTTCACCGACTTGATATAATTTTTGCATAGTATTTGAAAGGATATTTTGACCTGTGTGCTTAATATATGTCACAAATGTGCGTCATCCCTGATATTTCTGAACAGACATCATCAGTTTAATACCTGCCCTCTCCTTATTGATTCAACAAAAGACAGGTAAAACCTTATCAGTAGCAAGAATGAACTGTGTAAGCATAAAATATCATAAATTGTAAATATATTCTCATTGTATTTCTTTTCGAAAATAAAAGAAAAACGTGGAATGAACTTTCTTAACACCCTTTATATAGTTTTAACTTTTAAGCATTAAATAATTGGAATCTATTAATTAATCTATTAAATAACTTTAAGGAAATATAGACAGAGATGTATTTATTATAAGTATTAAAAGAACCTATCAATTAATTGTTACAGAATCTATATCACTCAGTTAAACATTTGCAATAGAATCAATCATTCACATTACTAAATTCATACCTGGTATACTTAGAGCCCCTTCACTTCCTCCTTGTCCATCCTAAAATATAGAAAATCAAGAACTGCATTAAAACTATCAAGTATTTTAATTTAATTTTAAAGAAAAAAACCAAACAACCCAATTACTGTTTGAAACAAATCAATTTTTTTTCATTATAATAGAAAAAATAATGAAGTAATGCAAAGCAGATTTATCATGCATATGAATCCTAACTGATTCAGGTGAAACAAATAATTTTTTTTTCATTATGATAGAAAAAATACTGAAATAATGCAGAGCTGACTTAACATGCATATAAATCCTGATGCAGGTAATGATTCTTTGCCTTAACATTCAAGTAATCTATTATTACTAAGTAATACAGTGTATGAGTTTGGTCCTTACCTTAGGAAACACCTGTGTCAGGGTACGGACTACTAAATTCATCATTTTAAGTGGATCAGGAGGAGGTGGGAGGGCAGCTCTTGCCTGATCCGCCTTCATTGTGCTCTCAAGGTCATCATCTTCCAATGAAATGTCTGAGGCACTAGTCACTGAGGCCTTGGCAGGAAGGTTCTTGGCAAATTTTCCTTTTTCGTGTAAACCTTTCTTCATGGTCTTGTCTGTAACTGTCTTTTCCATGTCATCATAGTTCGAGGCCAGAAATTTGTTGGAAACATTTGCTGTATTTAAAATAGAGCTAAATTTATCTGCATTGGCAGCTTTGTGTTTCTTCTTCTTTTTCTCCTGGTTTGCCTTTTCATTGAGTGTTTCCATCAGCTCTGACATGTCAAACTTATCCTTCCGAGACTGATTGAGGGCACCAATAAGAATGGGGTTCCCTCTCATAGACATGCCCCCAGCTCCCTTACCCTGAGGTAAAGTAGGAGGTGTCTAGAAGACAGAGAGATTTACAGTCAATAACAAAATATAGCTTAAAACAGGAATTAAATATCAGCATTCAATATTTTATTGCATACTTTCACAAATATTATGAGAATGTTAAATAAGTACATGTAATGCCATTTTTAAAATAAAATGTTTGCTTTCCCTCTCCCGACTCGAGTAAAATTATTAGGTCAGTAGATAGGGAATGGGAATCTTTTTTTCCAGAGAATTTCAACTAGGGCTGGATCAATATATCGGTAATCGGTATATATCGATATTTTTTAGCAATACGATAACCGATACAGAGATGCTTGCATATTGCTCGATTATTTCAACGTTTAATTAACAGAAAGAAAAACGTCAAAATGACTAATATTACAAACGACTTATCTAAAATCGTTTAAACGCATGTCAACATGTCAAAAGTGTAGGGTCGCTACGTAAAAGTTAGCAGCAAAAAGGCAAAATGTAATTATATTTGTCAACAAGAAGTCGCAAGTTCTGGTGGAACAACGAGCCTATATATTATTACCCATCACAGACGGCATCGCAACATTGACCTGTTTGCTACTGTGAAACTTGGAGGCAATTCCGGTAGGTAAAGTGGCGCGTCGAAAAAAAGTCATGGAATGTAAACCGATAATAAGATATCAATCAGAATTTTTAAGTCATACTTTATTTCAACTCAAAGCATTTTGGAAGAATATTTTATCTGCCATTAAATTCCCATTACTTCCACGAATACGACGTCAAGTGAAGTATCAACACAGTCAAACAGGTCAATGTTATGATGTCGTCTGTGGCTTCAGAACGAGTATTTAGCACCAGTGGCAACATATTCACATGCACAAGGGCTTGTCTGAAATCTGACTAAGTGGATCGATGCTTTGATTTTTCTGAAGAAAAATATGGGCAACTAACATTAATTTGTCATACACTTATCCATTCAAATAGAATTAAAATAAACAAGGATTTAAAATGTTTTATTATTGTAAAGTTATGCTTTAATAAAAAAGTACTATCACCTCTTTAACAGTTTAAAAAAACATGCAAAAAATAGTAAATTCACATTTGTCTGTATCGGCAATATGTATCGCATATCGCACCTCTGTATTGCAATATGTATCGCATCGAAAAATTTATTTCAATACCCAGCCCTAAGAAATATGTTTGTTAATGGAATAAGATTAATAAAAAGAAAAAAATATTATGCCTTTGAATGTTAAATTAAAGTTTTGAATCAGGCCATTTTTGGTCTATCTGTCGAGAAAGGGCAACTAAACAATTTTTTAAAGATGGTCTAATAATTAAAGATTACCATCCACATCTTGGTCAAAGTCATTCATACATGTATGCGAGTCAAAATTTAAAAAAAAAGATCAATATTAAACTATATTTGGAATAATTTAATTTCAAAATTACTGGGCCATACACAGACTTTTTTAAAACAAGAATAAAATCATATATTCGGTAACCCTCATTACATGAAACATTTTGTATTTAACAGGCCGCCACTAAGACTTATGCATATTATTGTTGAAAAGATAACTTGAGTTCTGTAAAATATTCTAGGTAACTTTTGCTCTCAGTCATAATTTTCCATCATTTAAGTTTTTCAATCCATTGAAAAAAATATTTGTTTGAAATAGCCTGTTATAAACATACCTTTGGTATCACATGATTTTTGAAGAGGACATCATTCAGGAGATCATCCGCTGACGGTCTCTTGTCTGTTTCCCGACACATCATTCTCTCCATCAGGCTTATCAACTGAGGACTATATTTATCCTTAGGCATGGGAGGTAACTGTAACAGAGGTTATACATCAGGTTAATCAACTGAGGACTATATTTATCCTTAGGCATAGGAGGTAACTGTAACAGAAGTTATACATCAAGTTAATCAACTGAGAACTATATTTATCCTTAGGCATGGGAGGTAACTGTAACAGAGGTTAATAATAATAATAATAATAATAATAATATTTTATTTAAAGAGGGTAACCCGATTAGTGCAAGCACTAGTCTTCCTCGGAGCCCTCCATACATGGATAGTACAATTATGAATACAACAGTACAACGATCAGAAAAAATACAAGTATATAACACACGTGAATTACATTTGAAAAAAAGAAAGTATATATTATCAAACATAGAAACAAGTTACAAATTAAGAAACGTTGCGTTCATTAATGATAAATTTTTCTACATTTTGACGAAAGGATTACACACCAGGTTAATCAACTGAAGACTATAGGAGTCTTCAAACCTTTCAAAATCTGCCAGTACCCAGTACTTTTACCTGACTAAAATCATGATCGTGGTGGCTTGTATTCAGCCAAAATCTTTTTTGGAGAAAGACAATAAATAAACATCTCTTTAACAGAATACACTGTATGACATTTAAACATAAATTTTCAATTGGAATAATTTAATGCAAACATGTAGTTTCTGAGAACAAGATCTTCTCATGATCTTGATCATTTGTGTTCTGATATGGTGCTAATCAAAAGTAGATACATACCTGACCATGTACAATTTTAAACACTAGTTGCTGCATAAGTGTGGCATCAAACGGTCGTTCCAACGTAGCCATTTCATAAACGCACACACCCATAGCCCAGATGTCACTCTGCAGAACATATAAATGTTGTAGTTAAATAGGAATTTGGTATCTTAAATTACATATATTTGAAAGTCTCTTCCATTTTAACCCAGTTCTATAGAGCTAAAGGTAAATATTTGACTGATACAGTATTACAATCAAGCCACAGCAATTGAAAATATAATTATTAGGGATGGCAATTTCTAACCGGTTAATCGATTAATCGGTCGGAACGATGCTAATCGGTTAGAAAATTCGTAATCGGTTAGTCGGAAAAAATAAAATTTATGTAAATTTGAGCGCAGTTTCCTTAAAATCCCCTACTTTTTTTTTTAGAAAGGAAAGCGCTGCATGCATATTTTTTGGTGTTTTTACACATCTTATAATTAAGAATATTTGGAGGAAATTATAGCTCTCCTGATTGAGATGACAGGATAATTGGTCAATTGGTAAAGAGTTAATTACTGTTTTTATAACTTCATGCCATTACTCAGATCGTCAAGTTGTTTTTTTAATGATATATCACCGTAAGCACTTTTAATTATAGAATGTATATATTTTGCCGTTATCTATTAAATTATATTATCATAAGGACGTTGTAAATTGTAAATTAAAAGAAAGTTCAGACATTGACTACATGTAGTTCTGATTACGGTGACAGCGCATAATTAACTTCTTTAACATCTGCGTTGGAAAATTATCCCTGTCTGATTTCTCAAAGCAAGATTCATGGTTAACTTAATTTTTTCTTGTCTATTGAAATTGAAATAAAATATTCTCTTATGTACATAAAATTTCCCGATCAAAATAATAAACAGAATGTAACTTCTTACATCTTTTTAGCCTTTTTGTGTATATGAAAAGAAAAGTCAAAATGTATTTATCTTGATACGACTAACCGGTTAATCGGTCGGAACGTTTTGCGGTTAACCGATTAGCAATTCTGCAATCGATTGCCATCCCTAATAATTATAGAGTGAAAATGGTCTCCACATTAACAATTTTTACAGAAACCAAACACATTCTTAACATAATAAATACATTTAAAAGAGTTTGGCAACTGCAGAAAATCTTGCATTATCCAGCTAGTAAATAGGTTTCTTCATTTCAATGTTTATGCTAAATTTACTATATATAAATCAATTTGTTAAATGAGAAATGAAAGCATTGCTTCAACATGTTCAATTGGTATGCAAATAAAATTCTACACACCCCAGAAAAGAAGTAAACGTCATGAACACCAAAACTTAAAAATTAAAACAAATAGGATTTATGCACATGTACATAGATCTTTCTTGTATTGTATGCTGCCTGCAGTTTTACACCACCAACCCCCCTCTCTTTCTCTCTCAGTTCTCTATTCCTGTGTTTTTAAAGATACATTTTTTTATGTATATACATATATTAATGACAAAATTTGTCTTTTGCATCTGTTGATAAATACCTTGGAGTCATAGGGTTTGCAGGCAAAGATTTCAGGACTCATGTAGTAGGGGCTGCCACAGAAGGTCACAGCTTTGGCTGTGGGTCTCTCCAGCACTCTGTAAATACCAAATAATAATACTGTAGACATGTACATTGAGAAATCTGAGAATTCAAGATATTGAAATCAAATTAAGTAAGGAAAATATGATATAAATATTCCAACTCAAGATATTTAGTACAAGATATTTATAAATACTGAAAATTAAATAACTCAAAGCCAAGGGTGTTTGTAAGCAGCTCAAATATTTGACCCAGTTAGAATGAAATGTTCTTGCTATAACAAAATTATGATCATACTTGGCCAATCCAAGATCACCAAGTTTTGCTGTCATATCTTCACCCGTCAGGAAGACATTCTGTGTTTTCATGTCCCTGTGTAAAACATGCCTGCTGTGCAGGTACTGTAAAGAAAATAAATACAGCATGTACAATTATAGTAATGAGTATGGTACATACATTTTTTATATGCCAGCATAAATATTGATTAATTAAAAGAAATAAAGTCTATAAAGAAAATGTTCAGTTAAAAGAGTAGTTGAACACTTGTTATGTACAATATACAACATTTATACATATACAGTATGCACTGTTAGATACTGTACAGTATGTATCATGTACAGTACAATATATACATGTACACTGCTCTGTATAATATATACTCCTGTTTTATATCATATAAACTGTAAGGTACAATATACATTTCTTTTGTTTTTTTTATTTTACAGTGTGTACCTTTAATGCACTGCATATCTGTCTAAACCACTCTACAATTCGTTGTTCATCTAAAGATTTCCCACACCTTCTTTCCAGAAATTGTGACAAATCGCCCTGATCACAGAATTCCGTCACTATACATAATGCACCTTTGTCTTGAAATGATGTTACTGCATGTAGAATAAATTCATGCTGTAAATCTGTCAGCAAACTTGCTTCTTTTTCTGCCAGTTCACGTTCATCATCTGTTGATTTTGTCAGGTCAATTACCTTCATAGCATACTGAAAAAATATATTTTGCCAAATTCATACATGACATACATTCATCTAGTTTATGATTGATGGGACAAAAGAAATGTACACAAAATTTGACAATTACAAATCCAGAAGAAATTGGACAAGAGGCCCAATGGTCAAAAAGCTCAGCTGAGTCCCCTTGGCCCTCATTTAGAACAGTGCCTCAACTTTATCATCAGTGATTCATATTGATATTAGTCTGAATTGAAAAAAACTCAATTCTGGATGTTTGCATATTAATATTACAGGTATATATACTACATATAGTACTGTAAACCAACTTTTATTTGTATGCGAGAAATATTCCTGATTTCCGCGATGTTCTTTTACTCCCGAATATTAATCAAAACAAACCAATCATTTTGCCTAGTATTTGAAGAGAATGTTTCCTCAGTAAAAAAAAATGATCAACGTGGATTGATTTTAAATCGATGAATGGCGAATAAAAGATAATGCAAATAATAGATTGTTTACAGTATATAACTAAGGCAATATCCCCCCTCATGATCTAGATTATGATTATCTCTTCTTTCAAACCAGGCACCTTGCTTTTGACAAGATTTGTTAGAACTAGCCAGGTTCTGGATATCAATAGTTTACAGATAGACTTAGTGTTACAGACAGTTCTGATAGACAAATGCAGAACAAACTGTGTTTAGCAAAAACGAAAATTGCACAGAAATGATATTTAACTAAGGACAAAGGGACAATGGATTTACTTGTCTATAGCCACCAAAATGGTCATTATCTTGTTATTCGCTCCGCGGTGTGAATAATATTTGACGTTGTTGACGTTACGTTTTTCTTCATATTTATACTTGCCTTTGAACATGTTGAAAGAATACATAAATACTTTCAGATATTAGCCTTTATTCCGTAGTAATTTTTTTATCACGACTAAATTTCATTACAGGGCATATTGGATAAAATTTTAGATGTGAGAGAATTATTCAATGCAATGTATAGCGTTTATTCCGTGAATTTCTCTTATACGCATGAGGAAAACGGCAACTGTTATCAATTAATTTACTCTCTATATATACTATTTAACGGAATAAACAGCTAGTATTTTCATAAATGATTTCATGTTTATACATTTATCAGGGAATAAAATGTTATATATTATGTTTGTTTTATTACGAAATAAACTACATGGTTTATTGAGTAAAATTTTAAATGTGAGAGAATTATTTAGTATATATAACGTTTATTCCGTAAATGTCTCTTATATGCATGAGGAAAACGAAAACTGTTATCAATTTAATTTCTATATTATTTAACGGAATAAACAATATTTTCATGAATAATTTTATGTTTATACATTTATCAGGGAATAAAATGTAATATGTTATGTTTTTACGCTTGTTTTGTCACGGAATAAACCACATGGTATATCTTCTTGTTTTGTCCATTGTTTGCTTACATGTTAAATTTCATTGCGTAGGACTCAAAAACATGTAGAAATGTGATAAATTGTTTGTTTTTTTATACACCTGTAACGGAATAAACCATATTTTTATGCTACTTAAATTATATTGTTCTATAAATTAAGGAATCCATGCCTTGAAGTGGTACAGGTATATCCAAGTGAGTTTACAATATCATTCGAACAGTGAATGAATCTCTGTACATACATGATTTTATTTCCTGTTTACTATATCAGATCTAATTCAAATTGAATACCATAACAAAAATCGAAAAAAAACACGCTTTCACGTTTACTACTTAACAATAGGAACAATGACCGAATGCATGAATAGTGTTCACCTTATTGCTATGGTTCAGTTATACTCAGTAAGGCCTTTGTAAAAATCTTCCCTCGTTTATTCGCACCGGTGCTAATAAGTATACCTCTATTTTCATCCATTAAATACTTTTCTCACAATGAATATCCACCAAATAAACCAGTTTAGCTTGAACATGGAAAGATCGTCTGTATATATATATACACCTGTTATTCGCACCGGTGCGAATAATTTTCACACTATATTCATTCATTAAATGTATTTTAGAGTGTCTCCCCCCAAAAATATCCAAGCCCCATTTTTTTATATTCTCTCCCCCAAAGAAACCCTTTTCCCGGGAATACTTCCCTTTCCTGGGCATTTTAGCTTGAAATCTGGAACTTCCTCTGTATGTATATACTCCTGTTATTCGCACCGGTGCGAATAATTTTCACACTATATTCATTCATTAAATGTATTTTAGAGTGTCTCCCCCCAAAAATATCCAAGCCCCATTTTTTTATATTCTCTCCCCCAAAGAAACCCTTTTCCCGGGAATACTTCCCTTTCCTGGGCATTTTAGCTTGAAATCTGGAACTTCGTCTGTATATATATACTCCTGTTATTCGCACCGGTGCAAATAATTTTCACACTATATCCATTCATTAAATGTATTTTAAGTGTCTCCCCCCAAAAATATCCAAGCCCCATTTTTTTTTATTCTCTCCCCCAAAGAAACCCTTTTCCCGGGAATTTTTCCCTTTCCTGGGCATTTTAGCTTGAAATCTGGAACTTCGTCTGTATATATATACTCCTGTTATTCGCACCGGTGCGAATAATTTTCACACTATATTCATTCATTAAATATATATAAATGAAAACGGAGAATGTTTTGGATTTCTTTAATTCATACATTTGTATTCTTTGAATTTTAAGAATAACAAAACACTTGATATTTGCATTTTTATTATATAAATGTTAGTAAGGAATGCATTTTCTCATTACTGTTATTAGTTTCACCTGAGATCTTATTTTTAATTTCGATCTTGACCTAAGATAAATGGATCGTACTGAGGTTTGTTTTAGTTTTATTTGCTATTTCTGCATCCAAGGAATGTTTTGACTTACGTCAACAACGTCAAATATTATTCACTCCGCGGAGCGAATAACAGGATAATGCCCCAAAATGACTGTTTGTCAATGCCTCTAAAAGTTTTAAATAATTTTAAGATCATTAACATCGACATCATTTTTATTAAAGTGGAAACACGCCTTTTCGAAACGAAAGTAGAATCACAATATCTATAATCGATATATTTATAAACAGAAATCAATTTAGGCATAATTTAAATAAAGTTTTAAATATTACAAAATATCAAAATGCAGACAAATTCTAGTTATAACATCATTTAAAACCGTACATGAAATAAATAACAATCATTGCCCCCAAGGTATTCTTGTTCACCTACCTTTTTGTTTCGTTCATTTTTGTCAGAACACAAGTATACTTTGCCAAAGGCTCCTTCTCCTAAAGTCTCCCCTAGTTCAAATTCATAATCACCTCCACTTGCCATCTTTTTACTTTAAGATCGAACAATCGTCATTCAATTCAATTTATTATCTACTTTCCATTTGTTAACGTTTCGAAGGACCTTCCTGCTTCTATAAATACATTTATGAGAAAACACTGAATCTTGAACCCGATGAAATAAAATCATCAAAACTATAAAATAGTACCAGATCATCCTTGACATGGTCGCTGGTAAATTTGATGTTATATCCACTTTCTTGAACCATTGATAGCGTTACTTGCTTGAAAAATGAAAACATTTTAATGAGTTTTTTTATTAATATTAATTTCATTTTCAAAAAAGGAATGCATTAGGGAACGTTGTCTTCATCACTAAAATTTTCAATCGGAACATCACTCGGCCTTTTCCGTCAAGTCTTGACGGAAAAGGCCGAGTGATGTTCCGATTGTAAAATTTTGAAAGGGGGTCCAGATTGAGAATAGTGCCCCCTATATTCACACATAGAATAAATTAAATACACACAAAAAAGGGGGGGTCCACTCCAGCTTTACATGTAGCAAGACTTGAAAATATTATTTTACTAAAAGACCAAAAAAAAACTGTAACTTTATGCACAAGCGTGTGTTGGGAGGGGTCCTTAAAATGGTGGTGGTGGGGGGGGGGGGGGGGCTTTTCCTCCTAATTTTTTAAATAGAAATTTAATTACTCTTAATTATGAAGGGATCTGAATTACCTTCGATCTGGACCTACGCATGACTTTTAAATCTTATTTCTTCAGGCCTAGACAATCTTCGCGACGAAGGATCAACTCATTACTACGCAACGCTAGAGCAAACGCTTTATAACCACTGTACCACGCGGGCGACGATATCGGTTTGAAGAACACAATTTTTCATTCACTTTTAGAATTGAATGCATAAAGGGGGGAAAAGAATAAGATAAAAGAAGCTATGCACGCTTCATTTATTAAGACCTTCTACTGATTCTGTTGGTAAAGATTATTATTCTCTTTTTTTCTTCTGCTTCCTAGACTGCAACTTTGAGGCCTCATATCTCACTCATTTCTCAACGGATTTTGCTCAAATTTTCAGAGGTTATAGACGTTTATAAACTCTATCAGAATACTGACTAAAATTTCAACTTCCGTTTTCAACGGAAGACCTTCTACTGATTCTGTTGGTAAAGATTATTAAGGTCTTCTGTCTTCAGCGGAAGACCTTATTGTTTTTCTTAGGTTTCTTTTCCACTATTTTTATTATTACTGTATTTTTTTCTTACTGATTTTGTACGCGCGATTTCTCGAGAACGGCTCGGTCGATTTTCATGAAACTTTCAGGTCTGATAGAACATCAACAAATCTAGATATACATATTTTTTATTTTTATGACGTCACTTCCGGTTCGGAGTTTTCTGCGATTTAGTGATTTTTAGAGGGTCACTTTCTCAAAAAGCACTTAATTAACACAGAAGCTTGAAATTTTCAGTGATGCTAGAGCAACTTTTGGAGAAGTGCACTAAGTATATCACAACTACCGGAAGTACGAAGCGCCGACGCTCGCTATGGCCCGAAAATAGTCCTATCAAGAATTTCAAAATTTTATGTACTTTTTCAACGATAACTTTTTACCTAGAAATATTTTATTAAAACATGTAGAACAAAAAAGGTGTAAAATTTCAAGATCTTTCAAATGACATCTGAAAAAAGGGCGGTCCCTTAAATCAGGGGCCTGGAGGGGCCGAAAGATTTTCCTTTATATCTCAAAAAGTATTGAGAATTTGTGATACGTCAAAGAAGCAAAATTGTTCAAAATGTCAAGCTTAATATATTGAAGTCAGTCAAAATACGTTTTTTCGTCACTTCCGGCCAAAAACGGAAGTAGTCGGGAAACGCGTATTTTTGCCGTTCTTGACAAGTTTTCTGGTAACATATGTCTCTGGGAGCATTATAATTAATTTTCCGTCCGTCGTCGTCACTTCCGGTCAAACCGGAAGTGACAGAAAATGGCTTATTTTTGCAATAATTAACATGGATTTAGAGGAATCAAACCGACTTTGGACGTTATTTCTCATTTCTGTTAAAAATGAAACCCACTTCCGGTCAAACATGATGGAAGACCTACTCGTTGCTTTGCAACGAGCTTTGTTCTAGTTATTCTTTTTTTTCTTCTGCTTCCTAGATACAACTTTGAGGCCTTTCATATCTCACTCATTTCTCAACGGATTTTGCTCAAATTTTCAGAGGTTATAGACGTTTATAAACTCTATCAGAATACTGAATAAAATTTCAAAAAGTCACTTCCGGTTTTGAGTTATTTCCCTTTAAACGAAAATTTATAGGCTTTCGTTTCCAGACAAAGGCTCAGAGACGGCTAAAGCTGGAGCAGATATTCTACTGATTTAAGATAATAAAAGGATTGAAGTTGTGCACGTCGGTTTTTGTCTTTCGATTTCTCTATTCAAAATGGCGCTATATAGGGGTCAAAAATTAGAACGCTTAAAAGAACCAAAAATTATTCATATTTTGCTTGTTATCTTCCAACCTAAAAATATTTTGTTAAAATATATAGAACCTAATTTGTGCAGAATTAGAAGATCTTTCAAATGATATCTCGGAAAAAGGACTGACCCCTAAATTAAAAATCTAAAAAGTTTTTTCCAGATATCTCAAAAAGTATTGAGAATTTGTTATACATCAAAGAAGCAAAGTTGTTGAAAATGTCAAGCTTAATCCAATGGAGTCGTCAAAATACGTCCAGCGTCGTCGCTTCCTGCCAAACCGGAAGTAGTAGGAAAATGCGTATTTTTGCCGTTTTTGACAAGTTTTTGGGAAACATATGTCTCTGGGAGCTTAAAAATTAATTTTTCGTGCGTCGTCGTCACTTCTGGTTAAACCGGAAGTAGCAAAAAATGGCTTATTTTTGCATTGATTAACATAGCTTTAGAGGATTCAAAGCATTTTTTGGGCGTTATTTCTCATTTTGTTAAAAATGAAAGCTACTTCCGGTCAAACAGGACGGAAGACCTACTCGTTGCTTTGCAAAGAGCTCGGCTCTAGTTTATTTATTTATTTTTAGCAATGCAACAAACAATATCAAGATAAATATTCAATATTAATTTTCCTCTTTAATCCACAGAGATTTAGAAACATACTGTGAATCATATACATTTATTATAAAGGATGATAAAAACAAGGATAACTTCTTAATATATTATTAATTTTTTGAGCTGGCGATTGTGGCCACGACTACATGATATGTACATGTATTACATATGTACTATAGTATATAGGGGACCAGGCAAAATTTATCACAATGATGGGACCAGTTCAAAACAAAATTCTCATTTCAAAAAAGTACTTTATGTATTCTTATGCTTATAGGCAAGCTCACCGCAGCTTGTTTTTGCTAATTTTGTGTAAGTCAGATCAAACACTTTCATAGAGATGAATAATGTCATTTATTAAAATGACGGTATAAATGTGAATAATTTAACAAACAAGAAGGGGATCAGATTCACAAGCTTTGATTAGCAGTTACGTAAATATGATAATGTCTGATCCCCCAAAACTGACTAGAAAAAGTATCTGTAAGACAAGACAATCAAAACATCATATGAAAAAATTAGCAAAAAGATGGCACATCAAAACAAAATAGGGCAAGACAAGACAATCAAAACATCATATGAAAAAGTTAGCAAAAAGATGGCACATCAAAACAAAATAGGCCAAGGATAGTAGTGAAACAAAATACATGTACATGAATATATATATATATATAAACAAATTCAATCAGAACCAATCAAATATATAATTTTACATGACACATTAATACTCATTTTAAGGGGTAGGAATGCAGGGGTGGAGGAGGGTCTTCAAAATAGACGTGCCTGATGTTAGCGTGGTCCACATGCGGGTTATCACAATACAACTGAATGACTCGCTGAGCTGACCACGTGACCTTACACTTATTAAATGTAATCCATCAACCAAGGCGTGGATCTAAGAATTTTCAAAATCTACCAAAATTAAACCTAACGGAAACCTCCAACTAAGTTATCGCATTCAATACATAAATACAATTATTATTCTAAAAATTGTTGTTTTATGTATTCTTATGCTTATAGGCAAGCTCACCGCAGCTTGTTTTTGCTAATTTTGTGTAAGTCAAATCAAACACTTTCATAGAGATGAATAATGTCATTTATTAAAATGAAGGTATAAATGTGAACAATTTAACAAACAAGAAGGGGATCAGATTCACAAGCTTTGATTAGCAGTTACGTAAAATATGATAATGTCTGATCCCCCTTTTTAACTGACTAGAAAAAAGTATCTGTAAGGCAAGACAATCAAAACATCATATGAAAAAATTAGCAAAAAGATGGCACATCAAAACAAAATAGGCCACAAGATGTGACATGCATGTCACATCCATGTTAGATGTGACAAAAAAGTACTTGTCCCATGACACTCGTATTAAAATAAATATCTGTCCCATGACTTATAAAAAAGTTATCGTCCCATGGTTACCCCAGATACATGTTGATTTAATGAGATTATTGCATCAAAAACTTAGGATCTTTTTCGGAATACAGACATTTTAAACATCGATATTGTTTTCTTAGTGTTCATTTTCATATTCCTTGTTAGCAATGCTTGTCACTTTGTAATATTTTCCATTAACTGAAGATTCCTGTTGCTCTTAGCCATCGTTTGAGTTTTAAAGATATGACTTTTTTAAAAAAGAATTCTTTCCTTTTTTGGATAAATAATAATATTTTTCAATTTAATGAATATTTCTCTTGGATAAAGTACTGTAAATTATTGGGAAAAAAGTTTATGTCCCATGGGTATTTAATGGTAAAAATGTTTTAGCCCCATGGTTTTCTTCGATGAAAAAACTCATTGTCCCATGCCTATTTGTACCGGTCCCATCATTGTGATAAATTTTGCCTGGTCCCTAGAGTGCTGTTTCTTTTTTATCTGAATGACCAATTAATGATCTAGTTTTCAGATTCCTGTTGAGTCCATTTTTATTAAATCTAATAAATTCAAAAGAACAATAAATGCAAAGAAAAAAATAAAAACGAAGAATCAATTGATGAAATAAGTCTATCTCGCACTTAGCTTGTTTATTATATCTGGAGGCAAGGCTGTCCATTGATATAAGATGTCGGATCGAGATAAAAATGAACTGTTAGAACCTACTTCAGAATAAAGCTCATGTATACTGCATTGATTGTTGTACAATGTAGGCATTAAATTTAATGGAAAATAAAATTCATGTTTCTGTACATGAATTTGAAAATTATCTTTACTGAAGTACAAAGAGGATATTCAATGTTTTGTAGTTGAATATGGATTTTATTTCACTCGTGGGACAGGATTTTTTTTGTTTTGTAAAAAATGAATATGGATTTTATTTCACTGTGGAACAGGATTTTTTTTATATTCCACGAGTGCGTCGCACTCGTGAAAATATCAAAAAGTCCTGTCTCACGAGTGAAATAAAATCCATATTCAACTATAAAAAATTGAAATTTCTGTTTATTACATTTTCTTTGATTTTCCTTTTTTTTTTTTTTTTTTTTTTTTTTTGCCTATTATAACAGCCCAAGGAATATTTTTACAACACTCTTCGTAATGGGAATTTAAATCGATCGAGAGTTTTACCGCATTTCTGATATTTGTCACACTGTGACAGGATATCATTTTGATATCCTTTCACACTGTGACGGGATATCACTTTTATTCAACGGATAAACTACAGTATTTCACTGTTGAAAATGTAATAAATGTATATCATTCAAAGGACTGACGGACAAATATTATCCAGGGTTGCATAAACATGTAAATATATAATGTATATAGTATTTACATTAAACTGCAAAATTATAATTATGTGTATGTACAATGAATATATTGAAACCAAGCAGCTATTGCAATTAAAATTATACTTCTGATGGTAAAATCAAGACTTAGTATTTGGGGAAAAAAATTACAACGACCTTTTTGAAAATATCCATAACCATTTCATCTTTGCTAACCACGAGTTTCTGATCCAGAAAGAGTAACCGATCAAAAACCTTAAGCTAGCGAAGATGAGCAACCCCCTTATCATAAATTAAAGCGAAAGATAACACTAATTACATCAGAATTTTAGATTTTTATTTAAATATACATATTTTAACATCTACTACACATATATAATTACACACTTTGGTACATATGCAGATATATACGAGGGCCGTTCAAAAATTACGCGGACTTGTTGCACAGGAAAAATATTTGACGATATAATCGGGCAAAATGTCACACATAATACAAAAGAATCTTTACTCATATGGTCTTCAAAATTTCATATCAAAATGTTGTAAATTGGTATCAATTTTGAGTGATTTTTCAGACATATCATTAAGTCACGGAGCAGCAAAATCTTCGACGTCACAGGCATTATAAAAAAAATAATATTATGTTATTGAGCTTTCATATTCTCAACATTTTCCCAAGAGTACCTGTACAGTTTGAGTTACCTTATCTACTCAACTTCTAAACACCATTTCTTGTCAAGCTTAAAATATATTAAACAGGTAAAGAATATTCTTTTTTGTTTTAAAACCAAAAACTTTATTTATGAGATATAGTGTGATATTTGTGACTCTCAATCACGTTCTTTACAGTCCGGATAAAGTTTTCGTTGATAATCTTCTTCCCGTCCTCCCGTATAACCTTTTTACAGAGGTCTTACGGTCTGAAATTTCAATTTGCTTTTTGTGGACGAATTCTTACCCTAGTTTTACTACATGTTTTATTATGCATATATTTTTGTCATGCTCCGTACCTCTCCATCAGCGATATCAACATACCTATGATTTTAGTAGAATTTGTATAAAATACAGAAATTTTGCCCAAAATTTATTGGAATCTTTAAGATACATATTTGTTTTAAATTTCATAACTATATGACGACTGTAAGAGTAAATAATAGCACAGTCCGCGTAATTTTTGAACGGCCCTCGTACGTACGTAAAAATACACATGAAGTATAGTGCGTAATGTTTCATTCATGGAGACTTTGCTGTCAAACTGTATCGCTCCAAACACCGCTTCATTCTAGTATGAAGCATGACCCATGTAGCCTTTTGAAATTTCTTGGACATGTAACATCTAGCATGTCTGGCATAACACAGCCCTGCGCGCTTCTTGGGCCATACACATGTTTTAGCATCACGAATGCATCCACTACTTTTCCGGCAGATCTGGGAAGAAATTTTCATTTTCATACATGTATACATTGTTTTTTTTTTTTGGTTTTTTTTTTCTAAAGCTAGTATTACTTATTGGTGTGTAAATTACTTATCACGTAGGCATTGTTCTTTTGATACTACCTGTATGTCACAGTCGTATCTCCCCGTCCTGAGGTTGATCTTCTGGTACCGTGACACACCACCCTCCCAGCACCCCGTCCAGTCACAACCATTAACGTCCAGGTCTCCTCGACTGTTCAACTTTCCTTCACAAATCAAACAATCAATTTTTTTCAATCGAATTTTTTTATATCATCACATTCAATTTTTAATTTTATGAAAAAAATGACGAATTGTAGTTCCATGCCATAATTTCCTGCAACAAATGAAAACAAGAGGCCCACGGGCCTTATGGGACACCTGAGTATCATGTAACAACTTTCCAACAAATGAATTTGGTTCGTACTTTATTATATAAACCAGAGACCATGAAATTCACTATTTTGAAAGAGGCACCATTGCTCATTATTACTATACACTTGGCAAGCTTACTTTGATTACAAGTGTACTTAATACCCAGAAACAGAGCAGAGGAACAAAGAAAATATGCATTTCCAGTTTTTCCACTATATTATCAGTAGTGCTCCACCCCACAGGAACCCCTGACCCTGGGGCCACACATTTCACAATTTTGGAAAAGACACTCTTGCTCATCATAAATGTTTGATCAATACCAACAAAAAGCAGATTTCAAAGCATTAATTCATTTCCAGTATTTAATCATTAGAGTCCCCCCACCCACCCCACCCAGACACCCCTTCCCAAGGGCCTTGAAATTCACAATTCTAGAAAAAGCACCCTTAGGTCAGCTCATCATAACTATGTACATGTACTTAGATCATAAGTTTAATACCCAGTAACAAAGGAGATTTTCAAAAACATAATGCATATTCACTATATACTCAATAGAGACCTGCCCTAACACCAGAACCCCTGACCCAGGGACCATGAAATTCATAATATTGGAAGAGGGAACTCTTTTCATCATACCTATGTACATATTTTATTGGTTTAATACCCAGGAGCAGAGGAGAAGATTTTCAAAGAATTAATGCATTTTCACTATTATAATCAATGTAGCCCACCCAAAACCCCTGACCGAAGGACCCTGAAATTCATAATTCTGGAAGAGGCAACACTCCTCATTATAAATATGTACATATTTCATTAGCTTAATACCCGACAGCAGAGGAGATTTTTCAAAGAATCAATGCATTTTCACTATATAATCATTAGAGCACTGCCTTAACCATGCTAACACAAGAACCCCTGACCCAGGGGCCATGAAATTCACAATTTTGATACAGGCAACCTTCGTCACCATAACTATGTACTTAGCTTGTTTTCATAATACCCAGGAACAGAGGAGAAGATTTTCAAAGAATTATTGCATTTTCACTAAATGATCATAAGAGCCCCGCCCTAATACCAGAACCCCTGACCCTGGGGCCATGAATTTCACAATTTTGGTAGACGGCTCAATGCATATGCTTATTATAATCAATTCAACAATTTGGCTGCTTGTCGTCCAGGAGTAAAGACGAAGATTTTTTAAAGATTGCATTAATTTTAGTGGTTTTTGCCCCACCCCTCCGGCCCCAGTGGGGTACAGGCCATGACCCAATAACTGGTATTGATAAAATATGGAGATAATGAACACTATATATGCACTAGTCAAGCTCAAAGTCGATTTAAACAATACAGATCGGGAGCAGAGCAAACTCGAACCATTATTAATACACCAGCGGTGGGATCAGGTGGCATAGAGGAGTGAACACAAACTGCCGACAGGACACACCCACCGTGTGTTCCTTGTCATGTTCAGGGGAAAAAAACAGAAAATTTCGTCTGTAAATGATGGCCTAACAAGTATATATAACTTCAGTCAGCATTTTACTCAAGGACAGAATGTATATTTGATACCAAGGACATTGTATCAACCAAAAAAAAAAAACTGGCGGAATGATGAATTCATAGAAGACTGTTGAGATACTTGTTTCATCAACTTGTTTTACAATAGCTTGTCTCGTCTTAGAAATTGTCCATAAAATTGTATGATGATTGACACGTACCAGATCCTCATGATTTACCGACTCAAACATTTTATATTAAATTCAAATAAAAATTGTCAACTCGCAAAATCTAAGTTTTCATCGAGAGAAAGGAAATATTGCAAATCCTAAGGAACAATTCAATAGCTATTCATGGTTAAGTCTACGTTAGTTATACCTGAAACCATACAAAGAGTAGAAATTTTTTCTCACCAGTTATAAGGTATGTTTTGTTGACAGTGAAAGAAGGTTGGCACCCGGATCCGTCATCATAAGTGTTGACTTTTAATTCTGTCTCTTTCGGAATCCCCTAAAAATGCAGGGCATACATGTTTTCAAAGTTATCCTCAAATGTCACAGTACTTAAAATGTCACATTTCGATGTTTCCTACTTCGACTATTTTGTTTAGTCTATATGCTTTACAGTATTCTATTTTAGACATGATGAGCTACAGAGAAGCAATCTTATTAAAATCAGATCCTTTGATCCGCGCACTTAGATTGCTACCTTGTGTAGCGATCAACGTGAGCGGATGCTTACTGACGTTTTTCATGCTGATTGTTACTCCATTATTTATATACTGAATTGACGACGGGTTTTTCCGTTATTTCACGATCATGACAAGGAGCACACGACGGATGTGACCGGTCAGCAAGGGATGCTCACCCCTCCATGGCATCTTATCCCACCTCTGATGTTTCAGAGGCCCGTGTTTGCTCTGCTCCTATTTTGTTTTGTTTTATGGACTTTGATATTGAATACTGTTCGTTATCTCCATATCCTTCATTAGAGACGATAAACCAGTAGGTTTTTCTCACGTGGCCAAAACATGTCACTGATTGGAATTTAAAAATATAGTTATTGTATTTTATAGATGTATTTTCATTAAGGAGCACAGATACTCGACGTAAAATAACTATCTTAAAAAACATAACAATTATACTGTATGGCGTGTGTATGTGTAAGGGAGTGCATTTATTCACTTTCAAATTTCCTGTTTAGTGTAAGTTCCTTTGAGCATTGTTAAAAAAAATCTGTAAATTTGTGACCGTTCGGCAGGAGACACACTCCCAAATGGCACCCGATCCCACCTCTGATCTTTTGGAGACCCGAGTTTGCTCTGCTCCTATTTCGTATTGTTTTATATACTTTTGAGATTGAATATCGTTTCGTTATCTCCATAAATTTCAAAATAAAATGAATACTACAAGTAATAAATGAAATAAATATACTTGTACTTACTAGAGCCTTGAACAATAGTCACATTCTTCCTATGTGAACTTTGTGAATCATACTCATTTTGTTCTAATATTAAAAACTATCCATAAATTGATATTTGACAAATAATCAAGAACGAGAAAACTTGTACATCGACTCCCAATTGATTTTTTAACTACTTGAATAGAAATGAAGCATCAATGCATTCTTGTCTGTTTTTCGTAAGTTTATTACATATTAATAAAATACTAATTGAATTTCTATAATTTCTAAAGATTTATATAACCCAAGAGCTTTAGTTAACGTATTTTGTGAGAAAATATACTAGTATAGGATTTCAAACATTTTCAATGATTTACTGAAACAAGTACTGAATTACTTACTCCTTTAAAAGACCTTTTGACGAGGAATGTGTTAGTTACTCTCTTTGTTGGTAAATAAGGCATTCCCGGCTGTAGGTCAGTATGGGAAGAGGTCATTCCTAGTTCTGGGTCAGTGGGGGGAGGGAATATTGCACTTCGTTTCTTCATGTGGTTCCAGATGGGATCCCTGATTATCACGGGCCGGATCCTTATAGAGGGGGCGGGCAATAAAGCATGCTTTCGAATTAAAATTCCCTTAAATGCTAAAAGAGAACAAACCTTTTTTATTCTAAAAGCAGAAAATAAATTTGAAATACAATGTATTTTTTTTTTAATTTTACTCACCTACATCAGCAGAACAAAACTTCTGCTGGGGATGAATTTCCTCACACCCACACATGTCCCTGCATCAGAGAAAACTTGAGATGTCATTAATTCACCTGTTTAAAATTTGCTTTTTAAAGTTAATTCTACATTCATTGATGTTTTATTTTTATGAGCCTTATACAAAAATTAATGATATTTTATTTTGAGTTTCAGTTATTATTATATATCAAGTAATTAAACCCCACACGAAATTTTACAAGACTTTATATTGAATAGGGTTACTTTCAAAACGGCATGAAACCCACTTGATGGAAAATAAACGAAATTTTATCAACATCAAAATACGTGCTTCTACATTAATATGATTTATGCACTTTACAAGGAATGTGATATTCAAATTTAACTACCGTTGCGATGAATATTATTATTAATTAAGGGATAGGAGATAAAAAATTCAAAAGTACAGATCTTTTACTTTGGATTACTTACACATTAGAAACCTCATCCACTGATAAACTTCCACATCTCATTATTATCAATCCAGTATACACCAAGAAGCGAAATATGCTCATTGTCCACATAACTGTTAGTATATCACTTACCTTTAAAAAATTATATGATGTACATATATATCAATTTCTAAAATCATAATTATTTCCTTTAAATCTGAAAAATATAAAGTTTTTTTTAAAGTTTAGTATTTTTGCAACAGACATTTTATAACAAATGTGTAAAGCCGTATTAATAATTGTATAAGTTACCTGGGAATAGGTTCTTTCTAATTTTCCTACTTTTATTATTCCTAGGTAAGTTTTATACGGTATTATATGTAGATAATTTACATATCCGATTTTGAAGGAAAGTCAAAATAAATTTCTTCATCGTGTCCTCCCACCTCGTGTCAGATTGATTAACTATTATCTTTCTATAATTATTTTACCATAATGTTTCTTTACAAGGAGAGTCTGTGTGGCCATATTCCATTATTTCATAATTAATGGCAACATGCCTTATCAAAAGGTATTTACTTCTGGTATATATTTTGAATGCTACATTATCAATTTTAAGATGAAGCTTCATTGCTTATTTTTTTTCTGTTAATAGTACCAGGTATTTGTGAAATATTTTAGGTTTTAAATGAAGTGTAATTTAATTGTGGACTCGGGATCACGAAATATCTTAAGTTGCATTCAAAAAACCTATGTAGAGATGGAATAAGTTTTAAATGCGGTAGCCCAAGATGAAAAAAATTCAATGAACATGTGATCAGTCTTATATATCATAACAATAAAATGAATTCAATTTATAGATTCATCGACGAAAAACTGAACATCAATTTAGGCAAGAAAACGTAATTTGGTAAGTTTAAATGAAACGTATATTTATCGGCACATAATCTCAATCTGTTGCATTGGCCCTGCCAGACAGCAATGACAAGAGGTGTGGTGATGCCTTGCTCAACACAATGACATGAAAAAAGCATTATAATATCCCTCATATTAAAAGATGTATTTTTTTTTTCAAACTTTTGTCACTTTTTTATTTTAATTGCTATTAATCAGCGTGGGACTCACCAAAGTTTTCCAATAAAAATCACAAGTATAATAGAGATTAAATAATGGCAAAGGAACGTCGTATTTTAATTATTAGTATAAATATAAGATTTTCGCTTCGGTTCTTAACTTTAGGAAGGTCTTGAACGTTCATGAAGGTATGTTACCAACTTGTAATAATTACTAGAAAGTAAAAAATAATATTATAAGTACAAGTATAGTATTATAAGTATAAGATGTTTGTAGCAATTAAAGTAAATCATTTACAAAAAGATGCAATTGTCGCAAAGATCGGTATTGAAAATTACTGTAAAAACATATTTTCGTAGGGTCAAATTTTCATCAGGTTTGAGGATAAACTCGCGAGTTTGTGAGGATTTAATTTCGTAAATAAGAAATTATTAAGTTTAGTTATGTATGTTACGTTTTACATTTCGTGCTTGACATGAAATTACGTGGATCTCTTCATACCTCGAAAACAACGAAAGTTACCCCCTACGAAGATTTGTGATTTCACAGAAAAGGCATGTTCTGACCAAATTTTATTTTCTAGTTGAAACGACAAGTTTGAATAAGACATCTTTGTCCTGTTTCAGATTATAAACTACGCGTCGAAGAAGACTGCATACTTAGTATTCTAGAAGATGTTACGAGCGGCTATTATTTTATTGACTGTCCACATTGTCTTCTCTCAGTAAGTAAAGAATATGGTATAAATTTCAATTTAAATGTTCAAACTTCGTCACAGAAAAGATGTGCCTCACCTGAAGGAAATAAAAGTAATTAACTCTCACTAAATTATGTTCATAAAGTCTGTTTCAGAAAAAAGACCTGATTTATATAGGGGCAATGCCAGACTGAAATTCATTAGCTACATAATTATAGCTCACTGCTTGAGAAAATTCGGACAGACAGAACAGAGAGCTAAAAATCCAAGCATTGTAAAACCTTCGATTTACACCACTTCGGGTATTATTTCTTTTATTCTATGCTTTTCCGCGCTTTAGAAATGTTATCCGATACCTTTCAATACATATAACTGTATTTTTAAAAACACGATCAACATGGATACCGAAATGGTCATATTTTTTAAAACTGACAATTCAAAGGCATAAAGGGCTGTTTTGGGCCGATTAAAGGTACATAAATTATCAAGAATAGTTGTTAGATACATGCTTAATTATTGGACATTATTCTTAAAGTGGGGAAAAGCTAAAAATAAATATCCCCGTGGGCTTGAAATACAGAGTCTGACACAGCTGTTTCATATTTTAATTTTTTGCTTACTAGAAAAATACAACTTACAATAGTTATCTTACTACGAAGCTTGATGACAAACGCGATAGCTTAACTTTATAATCCTCAACCCCCTTACTCAGCAATATACCTTCATCACTTGCATACGGATTTTAAATTTCTCGGTTGATTCGATACATAATTAAGAGCATGCTCTACCTACATGTATAAACAATTTTTTTAAACGAGGTAAGATATATTCTGACAACAACTTAATGAAGAGAATATCAGCAGTCTAGTTTAAAATCATCATTTCGTAAGTTCTATGGTCGATGCTATAACTTTGTCTGCAAATACAATTTATCATTAAGTCAAATGCTGACTGACGTTTTCATACTTATTTAGAATAGGCCACTATTTACCCACTGAATTGTTGACGGTTTTTTATATTCCTGAACATAACAAGTAGCACTAGGCCGGTGTGACCGGTCGATCGGCAGGGGATGCTCACTCCTCCATGACACCTGATCCAAACTCGGATGTTTTAGAGGTCCGTATTTTCTCTGCTCCAAATATTGTTTTATGGACTTTTGGGCTTGAATGCTGTTCGCTATCTCCATTTTTTTAAATAGTCTAGAAAAAGCCCCTATATAATCCGTATACAAATTAACGTTACGCAAACAGTTCATAACACCACATATTCACTTGCAACTGGCTGGATACTATATGTTTGAAGAGAATATTGTTTCGCAAATCTACCAAAATATTTAATGATTATTTTTTTGAAATTTACAATTCCTTTCACACAGTGAAAGCAAACACAGAAGTTATAGATAGTTGACCTTATTTTTCTACGACAGAAGTTTCTTTAATCAATGAAAATGGAATCGTCAGGTAGCCTTCAATTTCTTATTTATTTGAGTCCTGACTATATAATAAAACAATTATCGAGATGGTGAATATGGTTTGTTTGTCATCAAGAAAATGTTCAAATTGACCCCAGCTTCCCCTCAGTCAATACTAATAAATTTCTGATTAATAAATACTGATAAATTTCTGATCAATAACAAACCATATTCACCATTGCAAGAGACCATAATTGTATAGTTTTTCATGACAAATGTAAAATAAAGAAAGGGAGTAATATCTATTAATGAAGAAGATAAAAAATAATTGGATACCGTATTTGATATCAACGTGGGTGTTTGAAAATAAAATTATATAAAGCTTGATGCTTTTTTGGATTGTGTTAGACGCTAAGCATGAAAAAGTCTAAAAAAATGTATGCATAAACATGTATTTTAAGCTATACTTTTGCTATAATCATATAACCACACATTTTATTTTGTTTTTCTCAACAGGAATGACAAATGTTTGCCCAAGAAGTCTCTTCAAAGAAAGCTGTGTTCAGTCAAAATGTCACATTTTCATGGTAAAACAAAGTTATATTTTTTTTTTTTTTTAATTTTATGATGTTATTATAATGTATTTTAACGGAGTATCAACGTTGTATGATGTCACAAGTCCGAATAACCCGCTGTTTTCTCATCTGAAATAACATACATTCAATTGATAATTTAAACAGGATTCAACTCCATGTATATCGGATTTTGTAAACCAACTTTTATTCGAGAAGACTTTATTTCGCGATTTACCGGGGGCAAACTAGTTTGCGATGATTAATTTTCGCGATCAAGTCTTTTTATATCAGTTGTTGATAGACAAATGAGACGAAGGATGGGTCGAGAAACATTTGTTAAAAAACACTACATGTATTACCCGCTCAATAATGAAGTCACGCCCTCCAGCGTAAATTATGTATTGAAATTAAAATAACCAATTTTTAATAACTATCTGAATAATACATACGAAAGTACTCCAATAATTCATTCTTATATTAATTTGTGCAAAAAGTTCGATAGCAGTCTTAATTAGTAAGTTAAGGCATATTTTGTAATCCATTTTTCCTTCTCATCATTACATTTTCTCCATCTTACAGATTAGAAGCCCCTTGACAAAGGCTTATGAAAAATATTTTTCTAAATGTTGTTTACATTTACTGCAAATCTTTGAAAATTTGAGAAGGTCAAGATATATAAAATATCGTTTCCAAAAGAAAGGTTTTGACAATAAAAAACACATCAGCAAAGTGTGGAAGTATGTGAAATTCAAGCTCCGGCCAAAGTTATGGACAAAGTTACAAAACTACTAACCCGTAGACATAAAAATTCGCTATATTTTTTTTAATTACAGGTGCTTCAAATTTCCTTTTGTTTTTGAAGATGTGCTGAACATTCCTTTATTTCTCCTATTTCAATTACAGTCTTAAGAGTTAAGGTTCTTAGGGACCTTTCGTCAACCCCAGAGGAAAACCATAGGTATAAAGTTAGAGTCCTTCAAAGAATGAACAAAGTGAGTGTCAACTGGAATAAATACACGAACAGTTGCATTTATTTTTAACGTTAATACATTGTATGTCTATTTAATATTATGTTTTACTCGTTTTATAGATGACTGAGAAAGAAAGAAACTCAAAGAAATTAAATATGAGACCAATTATTCGTGCATTCTTTAAAAACCTTGCACCGAAGAAATTAAATATGAGACCAATTATTCGTGCATTCTTTAAAAACCCTGCACCGAAGAAATTAAATATGAGACCAATTATTCGTGCATTCTTTAAAAACCCTGCACCGAAGAAGATATTTCGAAATGTAGAAATTCCGAGAGAATGCATGCTTACTTTAAAAAAGAAATATATCCTAATAGGTACGTATACATTGCATCTACATCATGACGATGTCTTCTTTTTATAAAATGACTTATAAACACATCATAAAGACATATGGATTGTTATGAATTAGACGAGGGTGAAATATTTGGAGACAATGAACAGTTTTTTAGCTCAAAAGTCCATAAATCATAATACCATAATACAAAATAGGAGCAATGCAAACAGCAGGTGCCATTGTGGAGTGAGCATGCACTGCCGACCGGTCACATCCGCCCGTGTGCTCCTTGTCATAATCGGGAAATATGTCGGAAATTCAGTGTAAATTATAGTCTAATATATATAACTATTAAGGAAAGCTTCATTCAGCGTTTGAACTCAATGATAAATTGTATTTGCTGACAGGATCATCTATTTCAAATTGTTCAATTTATTACTTTTCATTTCCCTAAAAGCTCTCTTTCTTGGCAATCAAATTTGCGCTTCTTTTGGAATAAATTTCAAATTTCGGAAATGATAAAAGAAACCATTAAAGAAAATATGTCATTATTATTTTCTTAAGCAAATAAGAGAAAACAACTTAGATAAAAGTTTCCAACTCCAATAAATCAAATGAGGATTATATGCAAAATAAACAGAAAGATCTTTAGAATTTTAGTCAGTCTGAACTTCCCAAGAATACGTCATATTTAGCTTTAATACAGAACTTATAATAATATAAATATAATCTTCATTTTGTGCAGCCAAGTATGATCGGAATTCAGAAAACGTCCGGGTGGATTGTAACGATATACTGGATTGGGAATCACTTTCAGGATTTCAAAAGGGTCGATTACGTCGTGGAGGCTACAGTTGTGGTATAGAGGTATATAAATTTAAAATGTTCTCTAAACTGCTCAGATATTGATAGGACTGCTCAGATATTGATAGGAATTGCAATGATTAAATTTAAGATTGTGCCCATGAGAAAAGGGTGCTTATGGCATTTTCACTAAAAGAGAGAAATAACGCCATAAAGTTGTGACGTAAAATGTTGCAGATTGACGGAAAACGTCAACTTATATTTTTTTACCACGTGTTTACGTTTTTGGATTTCGCTTTTGTCTTAGGTCTGAAAATTGATAAAAAAAAACAATTGGATTTCATTCGAAACGCTTAACTGTTTATCATAAGCAAAATGCCTGGAATTATATTACTTCATTTTAATTACGCTTAGGTGCCATTTCACTTTTTGATAGTGCTCAGTAATATTCTTGGTACGGGCATGTTGTGCCCAATAATTGATCACTGATTGTTTATGAAAAAGACATTGTTTATAATTTTTATTTGAAAAGAAATATTTATGAAGGTCGTTTTTATTTGAAAAGAAATATTTATGAAGGTCGTAAAAATAATTTAAAGAATATTTTTCCATTATTACAATATAACTTGGTTGTGTATTTAGTTGTGTTCGGGGGGAGGGGGTGTTACTGAAATAAAGCTTTTAAAAAACTGCTGTTAAGCTCATATTAACTACATGCACATGTATAAATTTGTCATTTACCTATTTAACACCTACCGCAACCCACCCCACATCATCCCGAAATAATCACCATCGGAATATTGGGACTGACCCGACATTATTTCATGCTTGTGAGTTATGACTTATTTAATTAGCATGCATGTTTTATGAGTAAATGATAAAAAATCGTTTAATGTTGAGATTGAAAAAAAGGCTTATTGTTTCAATTTAGAATAGAGATTTTATTACCATATGCAAGACAGGGGTCTTTTCATATGTTTTTACAAATATTCTATAGAGTATTGTTTAATGTAATGTATGAACCGTGTATCATTAATAATTTATTTTACATTACTGGGTAGATTCTAGTTTATTGTCGTTACCGGAGACATTATCTAAAATGAAATGACTTTCTAAGTAATTCTGTAAATTTACAAAACAATTCTTGCCTGGGAGTGCACCTTTTGGGGTGTGAATTTTCTTTCGTCCCAACATGAGCGAAGTGTAAAATAAATAACTCGTATACCATGCATTGATCGATAATACTTATAACAACTATCTTGAAAATAATCTTTATATTCATAATAATATTAGTAACGTTTCAATAAAATTATAGTCAATGTTTGACATTGATGCAAACGTAACATGACATGATGATTTAACTGTTTAAAAAATGAATTATCACTAATATAAGCGATAAAAACATACTTAGAGTTGGAATAGAACCATAAAAATCATATTTGCAACTCTTAACCTTGTTCTAACAAAATTCATGAAAAACTCAAAATTGTAAAATTGCTATAAGCACCCTTTTCCCATGGGCGCAATCAATTTTTCATGATATTTCTACATTTTTTGCGATTACAAGAAAGAGTACCTGGACAAGGAGGTCTTGTGTCTTCTTGTAATGCTATGCTGAATTATAGGTCTCTTGCTGCATGTCTACATGTACGTCATATACATCCCCTGTTACACACCTTGAATTTAATGTAAGTTATGTACATAAAATGGAGATAACACACAGCATTAAAGCTTATAAAGGCATTAAAACAATACAAATCAAGAGCAATGCAAACCACCCACCTCTTAAACATTATGGGTTGCAGCAAGTGCCATGGTTGGATTGGGGAGGGGGGCCTGCCGAATGGTTATATATTTATGCTTGGAATACATGGGTATATCATATCATTAATGTATATTTAAAACAAAATATCGACGATCGAATATGGAACCCAACTTATGTTCTGGAAACAATATCAAAGAAATGATTCTTTTCTCTTGACTTGATAATAATAAAAAAAAACTTTTTTAAATTAGATATGCATCAATGATTGTGTGGATAACGAGGGATGTGCTTCTACCCATGTGCCGCTTGCTTGTAGAATGGAAAAGGAAGAAGAAAATTGCTATGACAAATATGCAGAGTGCAAACCTAATGTTGAAACATCGAGCGGGGATTGGGAAATGCAAGACAAAGTTTTCAGTTCATGCCAACAACTGGAAAATCCCATTCCGGTTTTTGTAGATCCTTCAGGTTCCGGAAATGGAACCGAGCCTACAGCGGTTCCGTGATGTTCATTATATTATAATAATTCCTTGGAAACATTACTTTCTTCAAACCGTTATAACACATTATATCATGTATTACGACCTCCCCTTTCATTGCTATATAATAACTGACAGTTGAGATTGTTCAATGAACTGGAAATTCTGTTGTGTTTTTCATTGTGATTCTTTGCAACAATAAAGAGAAAAATACGAGGGTTGTCCGTAAAGTTCGTGTCCAAATTGATGATTACTGACAAACATAGATAAAATATATCAAATGTTTATTTTCATTAAATTAATGTTTCCTTTTATAAATATGCAAATTTTAAACCAAAACAAAGCACAAATACCCCAGATAGTTATCTAAATATCCAACTGAGGTGCATAAAGCATAAAACAATGAACAAAAGAGATAAAACAGTTTTAATATGTATTTCCAATGCACATGAAAAATAAAAATTACTCCAAATTTGCCAAGCTTCCCGGCTCCCTTTACTATATTTTCTCGACTATTTACATTATTTATGGGTCTCTGTTAGTGTTTTTCCGATGTCTACGCAGAATTTTATCACACCTCTCTGCTCCACCTTTCCCGAAAACGTACCTTTTTCGAATGATATGCCGATCCTGTCTTAACAGATTCTAACCTCGATTTCTCAGACATTATTAAACTCTGAAAGTTCAAATTTTGCAGGTTTGAAATCATAACTTTTAGACAACCTCATAATGTAAATGCAATCCGACTTTCCGCAGAATTTTAGTGATTAATAATGAAGTCATAAATGTAATTATATAACTGAAATTGAATAAATGAAATTTTACATTTTGTACGTCACATTAAGTAAAGAATCAGCAATATGTTAATAATAAGTATCGATAAAACCATTTTTATTTAAATTTTAGTTTGTCCGAGCACTTTACGGACAGCCCTTGAAAAGTACATACAATTAAATGTAACTGTACTTTTAAAATTCGCAGAGTTGACATAATTTTTGCATTCATTTTGGAGGACAAATCCTTCAACAGTGCAAATGGTTAACGAATTTCCTCCGCACTTTATCTTTTATGGTTCTTTAGAAGAAGATGAAAATGTGAAAAGTTTACGACAGCGACGACGACGACAACAACGACAGCGACGACAGACAAATTATGATCAGAAAAGCTCACTTGATCCTTCGATCGGCTAAGTACATCTTTAATTTGTCCGCATGAACTAAAAGGAGAATATATTATAATTATTCCTTCGATGTAAATCATGATTAAGTTTACAATTATGCCTTAATTTCGTGTGAATTACATTTTATAAAATAGCGTATCCCATATAAAAAATTCGAAGAAGTCTACATGGTCTAAGAAAGAAGCAAGTATATTTTTTTATTTACTTATAGAAGTTGTACGTCTTACACATGTATGTTAGAATATTCCAGATAATGTATTTTTTAAGTTTCAGGTCTACATGTGGGGATGGTGTAGTTTTCCATGTTTCAAATATGCATCAATTCCATGGAATTTTGGAAATATTTATTTAAGGTAGGATTCTTCTCTAGTTTCTGACTAGATCAAATATTCAAAGTATATTTGCTTCTTTGTCTTATATATTTAGGTGTAAGAGATTTAAAAGACCATAATTTTCTTTCCTCGTCACAACTGTACAACTTTGAATAGAAATGGTAAACTGCGTTTGAAAACTAACAGGGACTATATTTTTGGCGGAATGGTGGCGTATGAAAATATCTTCTTTTTTGCCTCACAAAATTATCATAGAACATTGAATTTAGTTATAATTTTTACGCAATCAAAGACTAGATGAAATTTTCAAATGTAATTTAAATTAATAATAAGGGACTAAAGTTTCAAAATATATCAAATAAATAAGATTTTTCACACATACTAGAACTAAGTTGGCTTTTAAATGCTTCAAATCTAAGTACAGATTTGAGCCAAAAATCCTTAAAAAGTGTTATTTCTCTCTTAGCAAACGATCAAAACTTTTAGTTTTTGTATCATTTTGTACCTTTATGTGATAACTTTACTATATGTGAAAATAAGAAAAAGTTAAATATAGGAAGCATATAAAAATAACTAAATAAATATATATATCCTAAAAAATTAAGAAAAGTAGAGGAAATTCGGATTAGCAAATATCCATTTTATTTGGATTATCTATGTCAATTTGGTAATTATCATCTTATAGGCCCTATATGGTAGTATCTTTTTATGCTAAAAAGAAAAAAACGTTCAATCTTTTGAATTAAAAGTAGGGATCGCTTGATTGGAAACATTAATTTTTTTACTCTTAATGTCCAGAAAAAAGGTAGCGACCTTGACCTGACCTTGCTTCTAATATTAAATGGTCAACTTTAATCTCACTGATACCATCAATTAGTGGTATTGTCTTCTTGATTCTGTGAAAATTTCATTAATTTTTAAATACAAGAAATGTGAGAAGAATCCTACCTTAAGATCATCGGGAACATCATGATATTTACTTCCCCTTTGGTACCTTTTTCCATCCTCTGGTGCCTTTAGAGGCCCGATTTGCTCTGCTCCAAAGTTTCAATGGTGTTTTTTGAGTTTGGTTTCTGTTTATCATCATATTTTGAATAAAAGTCTAAAAATTTGTAAGATAGGAAATACTTGACAAAAATGGCCCTTTCATGAATTAGTTAATAGCTTTATCGACTTCCTGCTCGGTCGATATGCATTTTTGTGAAGTCGATACAATTATCTATAGATTGACCGAATGAAAGGGCTATATTTTTTATATTTTTCTTTAAGAAGAAATTCACATTATATTTAACAGAAATCAATTTACTTCATTTAAGAATAAACATGTTTTGTACCCGCGGAGCACACTTTACGGCAATGTAACGTTAAAACATAACGTCAAGAATTCAAAAAAAAACTATCGCTATACATTTCACACAAAATAACCCAATGCCAACTCATAAAATCCTTTTTCTAATAGTTGACATTCATTTTTTTTAAGAATTCCTCTCTCTGTGTAATTTCCTTTGTTAAGGTTTTAATTTCTTTTATTACTTAACTCTGCTTTCACAGGATAAGCAGCTCTGAAGCGCCCATGTCTTTGCTTGACGTTCCAACTTTTTTCAAGATTATGTTCAGATTTTTACAGTTAAACCGTTTCTTCAAAGATTGTCGTCGCCCGCATGGCTAGAGCGTCTGCTCTAGAGTCTCGAAGTAAGGAGTCAATCCTTACGTCGCGGGTTCAAATGCCATTGTGGGACGTGGAGACCGGTCCTTCGGATGAGACCGTATAAACCGAGGCCCCGTGTCGCAGTAGGTGCTGGCACGAAAAAGATCCCTCACTGCTCAAAGGTCCTGAGTGCTGAGCATGACAAAATTTGTAGCCCTCCACCGGCAAGTGATGGCGTCTCCATATGAGTAAAAAATTCTCGAGAGGGACGTTAAACAACATACAATCAATCAATTAAAGATTGTCCTCATCCGATACAGAGTCTCTGTCACTCAAATACTGCTTGTACTATTTGGACAGAGATTTACAACTCGCTTGTGACATATTTTCTTGATTCTTAGAGTTTTATTCAGGAATTTTCATGAGTAAAACACAAAATTGCACCGTTATTTGCTGCTCCGTGACGTTCTAAAACGGCATCGTTTTTGTCGTTTTCAATGAGGACTATACCTATCTTCTAAAGCTGATTCATTTTAACAGAGCAAATGTTACAATTCTTAAATTGAATTTCTAAGTTGTTTTTTCATTTGTATACTATTTTACAGAGAATATGACCACAGACGTTTAGTATATTGTTTGTAACTTTCTAAATTTTGACCTGCTCCGCGATCCGATTTCTGCATTTTTTAAATCTTAAAATGTTTTGAATAAATCAAAATATTTAGTAAAATTTATACAAATTATTTGGAATTATTGTTAAAATATTTCTACCAAATTTGGATAAAATATGACGTCAAATATTAAAAAAAGAAATGACAGAAGTCCATGAATTTTTCGAACAACCCTCGTATGTTTTAATAACTAATATTTATAACACACCCCGTGCATTTATGTCGAAATGCATAATTGAATAAGAATGAGTAATCCTTCTGCACTATTACTGAAGGTGACTTTGAGTTAAAGTAGCTGGAAAGAAAAAAAGTCGAACATCGGTAAGGTTTTAATGCAAATCAGATTACGGAGAGGACATGCACTTTAAAATAGTACAGAAAGCTTAATGAGGGTTTTGGATTTTACTTTTATTGATTTGATTTGGCAAATTGTTATACATGCACTTTCTAAGGGATGTTTGTAAATATTGGTGATATTTGGTTTGTTTTTCCTTGAAAAAATGAAGGATGTGATGTAATGATATTTTCTCTTTAAAAACCTTGCTTCCAGAAATAAGCTTTGAGAATTTTTATTCTCACGGGGAGGAGGTGGGGGGTTGCAAAGTGGGAATTATTCTTATTCTTCTTTAAGATAAAATTCTGGTTCATTGAACCCCTTTTACATTTGTGTCCAAGTGTTTCCTGTAGTTATGCACTTAAAATTCAAAATTTGAATTTCAAGAATGAGGGTTAGAAGTGTCTAAAAGCAAATTTTGTTATCTAAAAAAATGTCTTGCTTCCATCTCGTTAACAAAACTTGAAAATGAGTGTATTGAGATGTAAATACTTTAGTGATGTCAACGTTAACGAGTACCCGGTTTACCGACGCGGGTACTCGATCGAACATCCAAGTATAGAATACTAAAATCGGCACTTGGTTACTCGGATGTATATTTTGAATATTTCTAAGCTTATTTATGCATGCATTAAACATCTTTAAAACGTAATTACACAATCTATACAGTAATTATAGTGTCAAAACACCTGATACCTAGCTTTTCTCATTTTCGGCTGTCTTAATACCTTATTTTTGGTTTGCTTTAATGATTTGTTTTCATTAAACATTGTTTATAGTCTGTTATGTTTAAATGAAATATATAACATACACTAGAGAAATTGATCAGACTTAAAACATGCCGCCACCCACTTCAAAAGTCTGGAAATATTTTTTTTAAAAACTCAAGATTCAAAATACGTAAAATGTCAGCTGTGCGAAGTTATACGGGGGGAACGACAAACATGTTAAATCACATTTGTCATAAACATAAGGAGGAATTCGACATGTAACCAGTGTAAGTACATGTAATTAAATGTTTCAGTTTCAATGTTTTGATTATTTCTATCATGTGTGTTTTCGTTTGTGTTGTCATGTGTGAATGTCCACGTGTGAGTGTTTATATTTGTCAGGTGTGACGTATTTGACAATTTCCGGTTTGACCAGTAACTATTAATACATGTATAATTCTACTAACTTTCCCGCGACTAATGTTTATCATGCACACTCGGTGCTACACCCTTGACGGGAAAAGACGTAAAATTATCTTGTAGCTGATTTATTGTGTTTTATGGAAAATATATTTATTACATTTCCATTTCTTATTATATTTGTAATTAAAAGTAGTCAATAAGTATTTTTAAATGTTTGTTAATTCTGATGACTTTATTTTAGGTTATTATTATATTATATATGTATTACCATCATTATGTTATACATTGGTCAAACCTAACCATCTACTTGTGTCTTGATTTAATACTGGACCTAACATCTACCGATATTGTCTACATGGTCTAAAAATGGCGCCAACAATAATTGAAAAACCAGGAATCCAAGACTGATGATCCATTGGAAGAATTGGGAAAATACCCCGGGGAGCGAATTGACGAAAAGGCGGACATAGAGAGCTCGCTGACATTTTCATTTCCGTATCCAGTGAATTATAGGTCTAGACAGTTGTTATACTATACAGTTCTACTTATACATCCTATGTGTGTATTGAATTCATGCGATTGTTGATATGGTTGTGTTTGATTACTTGCCAATACAAATGGTTGAAGGCAAAGGCTTTAAAAAGCAGATGTCCATCGTTGCACCAAATTACAACATACTGTCCCGTAATACTATAAAATCTAGGATCGAAAAAGTGTACGTTAAAGATCGTAAATCCGCTCTTTTAAGAGAACTTGATAAAGTTGATACTGTTGCTCTGATGACTGATACTTGGACGTCAAACGCAACAGTTACATTATAAGGAACTCTTTGGCAAATGTTTTAGTAACCCGCGAAATGGCTGAACAACATACGGGTAAGAACAAAGCTGAAAATCTCAAAAAGTTAATGCCGAATTCAGTTTAAATGGCAAAGTATCCGATATTATTCATGATAATGAAAGGAATATGACAAGTGCCGGAAACAAATGTCCAGATTGATGTGACCACTGTTTTGCCCACACTCTACAATTGTGAACTAAACCTGCATTAGAAATACCGACAGTTGCCAAGTTGATTTCCCGCGCCCATAAACTTGGTAGTCATTTCAAACATTCAACGACAGATGCAGCAGAACTGCAAAAACGGCTAAAATATTCCAACTCCCACAGCATGAGCTCATCCAAGATGTTACTACGCGATGGAATTCAACCCAGATGATGATGGAGAAATTGGTTGAACAACGCCGTGTTATCAATGATATTATGTTAGGTCAGTCCGTTACCAATAGAAGTGATGCTTGCATGTTGTTAAAAGAAAGTGAATGGGAGTCCCTATCATACATTTCAAATGTACTGGAAAAGCTGACAAAAATAACATCATATATTTCAAAGAAAGTATGGTATCGGCCTCTGTAATATATTCAGTTGTGTGTGGTCTCTTAGAAAACCATCTTTGTGGCTCTGCAGATGAATGCTCTGTCGTCTCAAACAATAACAAGCAATAGCAAATGAACTCCATTCTCGTTTCCAGCCTGATAACTTGGAAACAGCGTCAACAGTACCAGTTCTTTCTTGTCTGCTTAACCCTCTGCACAAACATCTAAACTTCTTATTCAAATGGCAAACGAACCTTGAATATTGAATCTGAATTTGACGAAGTACCTCTGAAACTTTATTTCCAGCTCATAATAAGGAAACCACATGCACGGAAGAATGCTTGCCTCCGTAGGCCAAATCTCACCGCATGCTAGATTTTCCTGATCGATGGGCCTTCCGAAAAACACAAAGAATCTAAAGTTTCAGCATACTTGTGTGAATATGTGGACACAGCTGATGACTAAGATCTAATTAGCTGGTGGAAACAAAAATCCACGAAATATCCTCGACTCTCTGTTCTGGCTTGACTCTATTTAGCGATCCCAGCAACATCTGTTCCTTCAGAGAGGATTTTTCCATCGGATGGACTCATATTAACAAAGCTTCGCAGTAGACTATCTTCTTCTTGTGTTGATCAGATTATTTTTTAACAAAAACAACGGTGAACTATTTATGATTTTATTTCTTGTGTTTATCTGATAAATAAATTTACATTTCATTTACAAGGTTTAACGTTATAAATGTACTTGTTGATATTTATTTACACTTTTACCGAGTACCCAGGTACTCGATCAGAAAAACGTCCGAGTAACCGAGTATTAAAAAATTGACCAATCTGACATCCCTAAAATACTTCATTATAGATTTTACTGTCTTATGATGATTTTTCAAGAACCTCAGTTTGTTAATCATTTGAAATTAAATTCATCGTCAATAATTTCAAACACAAAATTTTTGCATTAGAACAAAAGAGAAAACTAGAAAGTTCCTTTATTTGAGAATCATACTATATAAGATAATTCATAGCTGCAATAATGTAGCCCTCTCTTTTTTTTTTGGGGGGGGGGGGGGGGAGAGGGTTACAACTCCTTAGGATCTCCGTAATGGTGCAGAGCGGGAGCGATTCGCTCCCGCACGGATTTCGGCTTAAATTGTTAGTAAACGGCTATTTTATTTATATGTCTTACCTGGACTTCCAAAATGTAGTTATCCCAGACATAAATCGATCCAAAAATATACAGAACAATCCATATATCAGTATTTTTCGTGTATGTCAACACCACAACTTAAATTTATCCTCCATGTTTACTGACCTTGACAGATTTTATTTCGGGACAGCCAATGAGATTAAGGATCTACAGGGAGCGGATTTCTTTGGAATTACCTTATTTTAAGTTTACAAAGAAATGAAAGATGGAATGATTTTATTTATCGATGTTTAGTGTTACTATTCATCACAATTATTTACAAACATCGACATTTGCTCTATTGAGTTGTTCTAAATTTCAAGTGCAAGTCTCACTACGTCACGCGTGAACTGTCATGGCTGCAGAAGTAAATGCACAGATTTATTTTACATGGTTTTCGCGTTTAACGAGCTTTGATGTCGACAGTGAATAAAAATTTCGTCTTATTAGACATGTTAGAAGTAAGTTGATTGTGAAAACAATTTATTCTGCCTGCAGTCGCCAGTATTTACAAAATATTTTTGCATCATTACGGAGATGCTGTGCAATTGTAGCCCTCTCCAGAAAATAACAGATAAAAAAATCGGAGAGGGCTACATTATTGCAGCTAGATAATTCACTGCTTATTATATTTGATCTTACTTTATATCATTATGAATACGGAGATTAAACATATATTTCTTATAATTCAATTATTTTTTGCTTTTATAGTATTAGAATAATAATAATAATGAAATTTACCCGACCCACTTTCCGTTCCCTAATTATCTTATTATGATATGTACAAGCATTAAGAAAACAATTCAGTGAGGGAATATTTGTCATCTTTTCCAAATATAAATTTTGTCTAGATTTGAAACAATAGCAATGTTTCTAGAACAAACAGAATAAATTATTTCAAAAAATCAGATGTTTATGCATCATTAAACAACCATTTATTAAAATATTTTGTTATACCTTTAAAAATTTGTTCCTGTACAAATCTGTACGAACAAAGTCTAACATTTCTAATATTTTGCTGAGCGGGCATAAAAAAAATCGATGTTGGATCGCTGAGTGAGATGTTGGACCACTAACGTCACAGAATGGGCGGAGCTTAATCTCATTTTCATTCGGGGTGTTAAACAGTGACGGACCTGAAGTAACATCACGGAAGACAGTCTGAAATACATGTAGGTCAAAAAATAAAATAAAAGGTATAACAAAACATTTATTGACTGGATCGTGGGTAACATGCGTGTTGTCGAAACCAAGAACCAAACTGTCTGCCTTCGGCCTAACTGAGTTCGAGGGCCTAACGGCCTCAGGCATACAGTTTGGTTCTTGGTTTCGACAAAACGCATGTTGCACTCGAACTCAGTCAAGAAATGTATAATATCCTCATAAGATTTTTTTCTTTCTCACTTTTGGCTGATTTTTCGCGAACAAAATTTTATTCTTTTTCCGGAGGGGGGGGATAGGAAAAATATTCACCTGGGTTTTACAGGATTGCTTAAATGTAATACATTTATATTGCAGACTTGATATAAACTTTTTCTTGAAGGCTATTATTTAAGGAATCACTGTCTAGTTAGTATAGTATGCCAGGGCATCAACGATAGTGGGAAACATAGGATAATTTGCATAACGGGCGAAGCCCGTTATGCATAAATTATCCCATGTTTCCCACTATCGTTGATGTCCCTGGCATACTATACTAACTAGACAGTGATTCCTTATACAATGTATTTCCATTTCATTGTGAAATAAAATTGTAGATTTAGACTCTAAAAATATAGACATAGATTTAAATTATACGAGGACTACCATCCAATTTCAATAGTCCTCGCCCACTGACGTCAAACACAAAGGCAGCCGCACGAGATTTACATGCATATTTGGCCTCCGTAGCGTCAGACACAGAGACAGATGCGCACGAGATTTGCATGCTTATTAGGCCTCCTTAGCTCCTGACCCATCGACCTGTCTAATTTGCATTCCGGTAGAATTATCAAGAGATTAACTCCGCTAACTTTCAAAGAGTTATCACAGAGAGAAAAATTAGAAATGGAAATATTTTAAAATAAACGAGCATACAATTTTTTTTCATATTTGTTAGTAATGGTGACTGGTTAATGACATGCCGCAAAGATTTAATGAAGCAGTCGCATTGATAATGGTTTCAGATTATTTTTTTGTTAACCCAACATCGATTCATGTATTCCTCTTCTTTTAGAGATTGATATCATGATTCTGGCAAATTAAACTGAAGGAACATTAAAACCGTTTTTAAAAGGATTAAAGATTAATATAAATCTGGCTTTCGTGTGGTATAAATTGCCTTTATTCAGAATATATAGCTTTATACATTCAATAGCAGTCATATATTTCTGATGCCTGAAGACCATTGCAATGATTTGGTTTCAGCTGATGGGCATTTTATATTGTTTGGGAAGAGCAGGGGCTACCCATCTTAGCTATTCCATTGAAGATTACAAAACCCTGACAGACTCTCTTCTTGCTAATTATTCAAGTAAGATCCGTCCTATCAAAAACCAAGGGGATTCACTGCAAATGGAGGCGAGCATGTGGTTGATTGGCATAAATGATGTAAATGCTGTGGACCAGAAATTAGTGACAACAGCATACCTGTATGTCAAATGGATAGATGAACTACTTATCTGGAATGCTACCACTACGGGGATCTATTGGATGCAGTTCAATCAAGTAAGTACCGAAAAAGAAGTCATCTTCCCTTTCGTCTTCAACTGAGATCCTGATCCACCCGTGTGATTGTGAAGCATCATCTGATCCATATATGTAAAACCTAAAGTATTTTACATTTCTAGATCTGTTCTTAGCTAGTACACAAATATATTTGCATCAGCATGTATTTTTCTCAAATGAATTTATTAAAGAGAAAATATGCACAGTTCTAGATCTACATGAACTTATTAGTGGATCAGAGGTCATAGCATGACCGATTGATCGATTGATTTTTATGTTGTTTAAAGTCCCTCTCGAGAATTTTTCACTTTTATGGAGACGCCACCACTTGCCGGTGGAGAGCTACAAATTCTGGCCTAAACTCAGCACTGAAGGCCATTGATCAGTGAGGGATCTTTTTCATGCCAACACCTACTACGACACCTGACCTCGGTTTATACGGTCTCATCCGAAGGAGCGTTCTCCACGTGCCACAGCGGGATTCGAACCCGCTACGTAAGGATCAACTTCTTACCTTACGACTATAGAGCAGTCGCCCTAACCACTGCGCCACGCGAGCGACTGCATTTTACGGCGAAATGATATCTTTCCATTTTTTGTCACATGAAACTTGCTTTCATAAAATCAAAGTTGATAGCGATGAAAAACATAAAATTATTAAAAGGTTTGGACAGGTTTGTTGACATTCAACAGATAACTTTCGATATGAAGAATGTTTTAAGTTTTATGACAAACGAGATGACTCCAAATGACAACTTCCCTTACTTATGCAGCAATAAACCTTCGTCACATGCATACGGGTTTTAAATCTCTCAGTTGATTCGTCGTATGAACACTTTTTTAAACGACGCAAGTTATGGGCAACCAAGTTGCTGGAACAAGAATAGCATCCGTCTCGTTTAAATTCATCATTTAATTAAATACTTCGTTACTACATATAATTTATTTCATTTTGAAGTAATTTATTTACCAAAAATTGCGCTTACCTTTAACTGTTTCCCGAAATCCCTTTAAGGATATATATGTAAACAGACAATATACCACTGATTTTGTCTTAAGATATATAAAAGTAAGGCTATTCTCCCTTCTTTTTATTAATCTATTATTTTAACAGAGATTTTCTGAACTAGATAGCTGAACATCACTAAATATTCAAATGTCGGGGATAAGGGTATTCTAAGATCAAACAACTTCTAGGCCACTGCGTGTCACAATTTTACTAATCAATCTTTCTGAAAAGAATCACCAATCGCCCGGAAGCAAAAATTAATCTTCATGAATTTTCATTAGAAAAGGATATATTTTTAAACATTTTTTTCCCAGAATTTTTTTTTTAAATCTCGGAGGGTATGAAAAAATTTTGAAGAAATCAATAAGATTTCTAAGGTTTTTAAATTCAACTTGTTTTTTGTTTTGTAGCCTGATATCTGGATGCCTGATCTTGTTTTAAAGAACGGATTTACGGAATTCAAACAACTTGGCGGTAAATTCTACTATGTGTTTGTCGACTATGACGGCACTGTTCATTGGTATCCATATATGGTATTCGAATCATCATGCGATATTGATATTTCCCATTATCCCTTCGACAAACAATCATGTAAAGTCAGCTTTAAGACATGGAGTTACTCTAGATGGGAAATAAATCTAACCGTTTCAGAAGATAAAATCGGATTCTACGAATTTGTAGAAAACAGCGTATGGGAAGTGACATCAACAGATGCATCACATGACGTATCAGCTTCCGAAACAGACGTACATTTCATTATAAATCTTCGACGGAAACCATTATACTATGTTATGAACTTGATCCTTCCAATTATTTTTCTTGGCGTTTTGAATTTGCTTGTGTTTATCATTCCAGCCGATGCCGGAGAAAAAATGGGTTATGCCGTTACAATATTTCTAACATTTGCTGTGTTTTTAACAATAGTTAGTAGTGAGCTTCCGATAAACTCGGACAATGTTTCGGTCCTGAGTGTTTATTTAATTATACAACTTTGTATAGGTATACTTGTTCTCGTTATTACCTCTTTACAACTCCGATTACATCACAGGACATCAGAGAGGAAAATAGGCAAACTATTCCGCTTTTTAGTGAGAACAGAAAGGCGTTTGAGATGTGAAGGCAGTAAAAACTTCTCAGAATCAGGATGTTTTCGAAAGTGTAAATGCAATGCAAACACTCAGGTTGTGCAGGTAGAGGAGAAGTACTGTAAAAGCAGACAAGATACAGAGATTTCGGAAAAGATGGAAGACGAAGAGGAAATGTCTTGGAACGATGTGTCCTCTGCAATAGATTTTTGTGCATTTTGGATTTTGCTGATAGTTGAAACTCTAATTTCAACCATCGTTTTTGTATATGCTTCAGTATATTAGAACTCTTTATTCTCTTTATTTTTATTTCTCTTACCGGAGCGAATATTTATCTATCATGTTTACCTGTCACCATAATAATAATAAATTGCATTAGTTTTATTTCATAGTGTTGTTTACTAGTAATATAAAGAAAGAATCCCGAGTAGAAGCATCAATAATAAGCATATGAAATATAATTGAAAATAATATACTAGTATTTAAAATGACAAAAGAAATATTTTCTCGATCAATTAATATGACAAAGAAACATTAACGATGTAAAGATGAAAACAAAAGAACATATTAAAACGATGTGACACCTTTTTATTTACAAGTAGTTATTGATGAATGAGAAAGGATTCTCATACAATATGAATTATAATTGCATAAATGTATATTGAGTAAAAAGGACTTCGTCGAGAATAATTGTTTGCTTTTTTAAATGAGAAAAACTGAAATACAAAACTTGGAAATGGCTAAAGTGCATAAACGTTTTACGAGCACGGATACTGGAATTCCTATATACTATGCAATGCCCGGATTATCGGGGATCTGTTTATTATCCGATTATAGGTTCTTACGCCTGTGTATTTATGATCACGATTAGAAATTATATAAGATCTCAAGAGCATATATGTCAATACATCTTAACATTAACTTAACAGTTACATTTCAATCAGTGAAAGCTAAAGTTTTCAAATCTGCTCTCGTGTCCAGCACCATTAAAAAAGTGAAGATGCCCTTCTTTTCAATTATCGTATTTAAATTCTATTCAAAGAATAAGCCACACGATCAATAATTTTATTCTATAAAAAATTAGTCTATGAATGCCGTATATTATGGTAACAAATCTTTAAAACTAGAGGTACCATGAGCACTGATCTCACTAAATGATACCATCATAAAATTTCAGAAAAATCTCAATTTAAGGGATGAAAATGCTCTCTTATGTCAATAAATAAACTTAAATATCTGTCTGCTGAATTATGTCTTAATAATGAAAGGACATATTTCCCTTCATAGGTCATTGAATTATATAATGAATCTACGGTGCAATACTTTTTGCGGGTAATCCTTAATCTAATATTAATCTTAATCTAAACACATAATAATCCAAAATTTGCTAATCTATTTTGTAATTTTAAGTCGAGTGTACTGTACAAGTACCTGAAACTGATTTAGGTAAGTAGGAATAATGTGTCAATAACAAATTTATGCCTCATGGTAATTTCTCAAATGATGCAGGTTGTGTAAAATTCACGTTCAATAAAATGTTTTTAAAAAAGTGAATACTTTGTTTTGTTTGTTTAATGTAAAATATGAAACAAAGTTAGCTATTATGAAAAATTTAATAATAAAGTTTGCAAGCGCCCTCGGGTGACAACCCTACTCAGACCTGATAATTGGTGATGTCTCCCTTCTAAACAGTCCATAATTGTATAATATTTATGATTATTTTAATATTGCATGCGTTGGCGATACAATGAGTGTTTAATTTATTATCAATAAAATTCATACAATCATATATTCTTGTTGAATTGAATTGAACATATTTTATTGACAAGGTCAAAAATTCAGTAATTTAGATAGTCCTCTCCTAATACATTTTGTAAAATTGACAAAATAAATAAAAACAACATATATACATATGATCTACTGCATACATTATATACATCGTTGCAATAGAAAGGAAAAAAATAAATTCTTTAAATGTACAAATATAATTTGAGATAGTAATAAAAAAGTAAACTTATTTTGAAAAAAGAACAAATTCATTTAAGAAATTTTGAATAGTCTTGAAAAGTTCACAAACAATATATATATATATATATATATATATATATATATATATCGCCTCTTGTATCAGGTACTAAGTAAATAATCACAAACATATATATATATATAAGCCCAGTAACTATTCTTGAAGTACTTTTTTCCGCGTGGTATTAATTTACGCTATGTACGCGGTCATAAATTTTCCGCGGAAATTTCTCCAAACGTACTTAATGAAAATGTAAGGCATATAATGACAATCTAAGAAATCCGCGTACTTTTCTACCTGCGGATTAAACAGAAATTGAGATTCCGCGAAATTAAGACCCCGCGGAAAAAAGTACGTCTACAGTATATATGATATATATATATATATATCACCTCTTGTATCAGGTACTAAGTTTTGTAAATAATTAGGTACTAAATTATGTTGCATTTTATACATTGTTATTAGTTTTGTCCTATTTCTTCTATATTTCAATGGTTCCAAACCTGTTTCCAAATATAATGAATTTCTTGAAGCAATAATTGTAAGCCCAGTAACTATTCTTGCAGCAAATAATAAATATATATTTTTATAGATATATATTATTATATTCTATATATATATGTATATATATATATCGTATATTATCATATAAGGAGTATATATATATATATTTATATATATATATAAAATGCATCTGAACAAACAAATCAGCTTATCTTGCAACAAAAGAAAATGTCTAAATGTTTTGGAGGAACATACTTTAGTAAATGTATACTTCAATTATCAATTCTATCAAAGAATTAAAGGAGCGGATGTTTAATTCAAAAGGATTTTAGTCGGTGTCCCTCGGATTGATAATCCTCGTGGATATTAAACATATGTCATATGTGCAGTCTTCAGACCCCAGATTTGGTATAATACAATAGTTCATACAAAAAATCGGAAAACGAATACAAGATTTCTATTAGAACTATATTTGAAGATTCCTTTTTGGATCCCGTGTCTTTTATTTCAAGTTCTTCTGTTAGACACTGTAAAACCCAGGACGTTTTGATAATTAACACTTATATGATCAGTATTCTTAGTGGAAAGAGCTTCTTTATCAAAATTTCTCGAAAAAGACGTTAATCTAACAACAAAATTTATTACAGATGGAATGAGTTTTCAATTACCAATTTTCTTCACGTGTGCAACAATATACCTTCATCATCAGCATAAGGAGTATAAATATATTTCATTTGAGTTGATTGGCAAGAGCATGCTGTATGTATGAACGGCTTTTAAAAGAAGTTATTGACAAAAAAGTTGTTGCAACAAGAATATAAGCAATCCTTTTTGAACTCAACGTTTCGTAAGTTCTATGGTCTATACAATCTAATTGTCGGCAAAATGAATTTATCAATACGTCAAATGCTGACTGTTGTTTTCATACTTATTGTTCGGCTATTTTATACGCATTGAATGACGACAGATTTTTCCGTAATTTCCTGATCATGATAAGGAGCACACGGCGGGTGTGACCGGTCAGCAGGGGATGGTCACTCCGCCACGGCACCTGATCTAACCTCTGATGTTTTGGAGGTCCGTGTTTGCTCAGCTCCAATTTTGGATTGTTTAATGGACTGTTGAGTTTGCATACTGTTCGTTACACCTCTACATTTCATTGATATAAAAAAAAACAAATAGCAATTTCTTTCGAGAGGTTAAGAATTGAAACTGCAAAAGGAAATTCATTTTTTGCTGTATACTGAAATGCCTTTCACATAAAAAAAAAAACGATTTTCTTATTGCGTTAAAACAAAATAACTATTGCTATATTAAGCGGAAAACTTTGTTACAGTACTGAAATTTTTAACAGTACTCAGATAACAATAAACAAAAAAATCATTTTATATTTTTTGCATACACCTCACATAAACTCCACTCTAAGATGTCATGCTTTGCCATGAATAAAAGCAATTCTCCACATTCAAGGACACTTTTGCATTTGCAGTTGTAGACACATTTTGTTAAATTTCCTTCCGAACTAATGTCTTCAAACGTCAGATTACAAAATTCCACTTCTCCTTGAAATCCACTTTTAGAGCTCTCTGTGGGAAAGGATACCTACGGAGTTCCAAAAACTTTATTTATGATTAACATTACTGAGCAGTTTCATTGTTAATTTCTATATTAAATGATAGATATTACTCGAAATTGATGAAATTTTGGGGAAAAGGTAAGAATAAATAATGCTTCATAATAAACTGAATGTACTTCTTAGCATGCTTACTTTTTCTGATACAGTCCAGATATCACATAAAAATTATATAACACATAATGTTTAGAATTGACATAAGATTCAGACATTAAAACGGTACAGGTACCCATAAGAATTAAATATCACATAAGGTACTGATGTCACATGAGGCTAAGATATAACATAAGATTAAGATATCATATAAGGTTCAAGTATAACATAAGGTTCAGATATCATATAAGGTTCAGATATCACATAATGTTCAGATATAACTCAAGGTTCAAATATCAGATGATGTTGAAGTATTTGATGAGGTTTTCTCAAGAAGGGTTTATAAATTTGCCAAACAGTATACATTTACATGGAATCAACTGAGATGATATCCTAAACATAAGGGATGAGAACACCATAAATTCATACCTGTAGAACTCTTTCCCCCTGCGGCCGACAAGATATATGTACTCCTATAACTGTAATGTTGTGTTCAGTAGAAGAAATGTTGAGCCATGAAGTCTTCATCTTCACCCAGAATAATGGCGGAATTTCGCCCTGGACTGGTAACTTTAAACAAGTGGTCTCATTTCCGTCAAGCATGTTATTAAACATTGATAACACATCGCCCCTCTTGTCATGAAATATTTCAGGTTTGCTAATTGTGAAATTAATCTTCGAAATAGACTTGTCAGTTACATGTACTGCAGAAAAGACGTATGTTTCTCCAAATCTAGCTCTTCCTGGATCAATTCGTAAACAAACAATTAGACTTACACTTCTTGAATTTTCGTGTGCAAAAGAGTTGATGTAGGACAGTGTTATAAAAGCTAGATTTTGAACGGGTGAACCTCCAGTCTTGTTGTAGGTCACAGTTAGTGAATTACATTTACATGGAAACCAGGAATCAATGTTGCTGAAGGCGACGTTCTCGATGACGAGTGCAGTGTCACTTTTACCTGTCATCTCATATGTAGAGATATTCAGACCCACGGTACCGGAAGTTCCTTGAGGGGTAAATATCTTTAATATCAGAGACGTATTGCCCGACGGTGATACGCCATGATTAGAGGTTCCGCTCACTTTCCTGAAAACATAGTACCGGTATGCAATTAATTATTTTATTTATTATTTACAAAAAATGAAAATTATGTTATGAGAGACTTTGATGAAAAGTACCAATGGCGAATGCAGATGAAGAGCAGGCCTGCCCGGGTAGATATAGAGATTGTAGAGTTGATAATTATCTTATTTAAATGTGTAACAAATAGAAAGAATAGGATGGACTTCAAACCTAAAATTCCTGTCTTTTAATTATTTCCTAAATAAAAGTTTGCCTCATTATATTCAATTCAATTTATAGTGACACATTTCTATCCCTACATGCAACATAAAACATAATAAATAAGACCTGCAAATTATTTATGTACATACGAAAAAAAATATGTAACCTAAGAGTCTCCTTAGAGAATATTATCTAAGCAGTACGTTTTCAAATATTAAGATTAGATTCCCTTACATGATTTATTAACTTGCTTGTCAACATATTAACCATATGTATGCAGGCATAATTATCTCTCGTGTCGATTTTTCTCCCATGTTAAAATATATTTTGGATGTAAATGACAGAAATATGCCGCCATAGTAATCCTTTCTTACTACTGAAATAATAAAAATCACCAACATTCGTATTAGGAGGTTCAGCCGTTAGAGACATAAGGGAACTCCAGACTTCTGCGTTATTCAGGTGAACACTAATGCTGGCATTGTACTGGACCCCGATCATGGCGGACTCAGATAGGACTATCCCCGCCTCAAATTCAATAACATCATCCTCTGTTGAATTTTCTGATTCATAATATCCTAATTGAATCGTTTTAAAATAAAATACGTTCATTTAGTCAAAGAAAACTTTTAAAAGATGAAAGCATTCAGCACGGTATTTGATGTTCATGCTAGTTACAGTAGAACTTACGAAATGATACTTCAAATGAAAATGCATCGCAAGTTTTTAAATTGAACACTTAAAAAAGATGATGTACCGGTACATGTAATTGACATTTGTACAATGTTTAAATTATACATAATAATTGTATAATATTTGATTTTCTTTCATATGTTTTACAGCCATATATTCAATCAATTGTAAAAAAAAAAAAATAATAAATACGTTCTGAATATTTTGCTTTATTCATTTAAGGTATCTGAATCAAGATATTTTTTCTTTTAAACAATTGATCAGGATAATAGTTTTTTTTGTACAAACATCAAATCAAATACCTCTGTTAACCCAGTGTGACGGGAAGTTGAGTGTTACATTGACCGATTCCTGATCTACGAATTCACAAACGTAAAGGTATTTGATTTTTGCACCCTGCAAAAGCAAAATTTAAAAAGAAATAATAATCCCTTATACACTCAATGCATTTTTGGGATAAAAATGTATGCTATGTACATAGGTACAGGCTAGTTTTCGTTTGTTTATGTGCAACATTTACTGAGAAGTTATTAAATTTCATGGTGGCGATTTATTTGTAGAATTCGTAGGTACAAAGCAACCACGAATACAGATCCTCAACTGATTGATATGGAGTTTAAAGATCCATTTATCTTTCCTTTTGCATATATGAATGAGTATACGACATTACATCCCCAAATCTTTTAGATTTACCATATTCACAAAAGTTGGCCACTATGGATTTAAATGCTTCCACAGTATATTATTCTTTGCACATAACTTTTTGTTTAAAAATTTAATTAAAAAATCATTTCCAATTAGACTGATTAGAAACACATTAAAACATTGTAATAAATTATTACCGGTATACAATATTGATTATTATCATATAATAAAGTTATTGAATATTATAAAGTATGAGTTTGTTCATCTTATAAAGGGATATTAATCGTAAGAAGGTTAAAGGTATTTATCAAAAAAAATGTATTTTAACTTACCGGAAAAAAGTGTGCACCAGCTTTCAGAACTCTGATGTATAATGCAGAATATGCGTCGTTGAAATTAGTATCTCCTTTGAGAATTACCTTAATTCCAGGATTATATTCCGGTATCCAAGCTTTGAAGAATATTTCTTTTATTGACTTAACTGCAGATGTAAGGTTTCTTGATACTGGCATTAATTCAAAGGCAGCCGATTTATTTTTGTTCTGCAGAAAATAAAAAAAAAACTAGAGGTACTGTGAGCAATGAGCTCACTAAATGACACCCCCGCCTCCCATTTGATTATAATGGGAATGTCCATGTTTTGCTCTGGAAAATCCAAAATATATGTCAGATCAAAAAGTTAAATAAGAGGTGCACAATGACAATATGTAATAAAGATTCTGTGAAAGTTTCATGAAATTTCCTTCAGTGGTATGAGAGGAGTTGTGAATAAGAGATGGGTACCCCAAAGCGTAACAGACGGACGGACGGACAGACATACCGATTACTATATACCCTCCCGCTTTTCAAGCGGGGGGTAAAAATATACCCTTAAGATAGAAAAGGGTTTTTTAGGAATCCCTTCATATCGGGTCTTTCCGTCAGACGTCGGAAAAACAACCTCGAATGTATAAACATAACTGGATATTAATTTTTTTTATACATGATCCTACTTATCTAAATATAGGAAAGACGGAGTAAAAAGTCCATTTTTAGTATATCTTTACCTTGATTAAGTTAAACCCCATACACCACAGATAAGAGATTTATTTCAAAGTTTGTAAAAAGGAGAAATGCCCTTCGCAATTCAGTAGAGATTGTATTTTGGTAGTCAAAAAGACACGGGAAGTTGAGATTGGGTTTTGAGACCGTCAGAATTGAATATATTGCCAATAATTCCTGCTTTATTGTAGGCTACCATGAAATTCCGTGCTATGATCGATCATGAAATCGCTTGAATTACTTTTCACTTAAACATTTAAAATTTCGCAGGATCCACAATTTAACCACTGCTGAGAAAATTAAGAAAAATCTTTCATTTGGGGTATATAAATCTATAATTTGCACAAAGCATAAAAATATTTGTTTAAACTAAAATATATAAATTTAAACATATTATTTCTTTTTAAAGTTAGAAAAAAGAACACCCCCACGACTTGAAAGGTTTTCTTGACAAAGAAGTAAAAGTAGAAACTTTTCTAATTTAAAATCATTGAATATATATTTAAAAAGTGAAAGATACCAGTGTAGATGTCCTTGCCATAAACGTTATATTTTCTATAAAGGTTGCGTTATATTTGTCTGAATGTACTGCGGCGTATCCAGTAATACTGATGTTTTGACCATCCAGCAGGCTGTTCGCATTGTGAAAGTAAATGTCAAATTCACAGGTTTGCTGTCGCTTGCTTTCTTCGGTAGAGTTATCCACTGTCACCATTTCAAATTTTTTTCCTTTCATAGCACTTCTAAAAAAAGCTGTCTAATCAAATTAAAAAATATACTTTAAAAAGTTTAAGTGACAAATGGAGCTAAATTAAATATAGTGTGATGTTTTGAATATAAAATATTTAATTTATTGTATATATTTTAAGTTAATATATTGTATACAAAACATCAGAATTATGTACAGTATAAATTATGAAAATAAAAAAGTTTTGATATCGCCACTCTGTGACGGAATAATACTTGAAGGTAGGAAATATGCAAGTAAAACCGATCAAGATAACAATCATTACTCTCATCGACCCAGTAAAGAATATTGTAAAGCACATTTCGAAAAAGAGAGATTCAGACCAAGTTTGAACTTACGTTAGTGTTATAAGATTGGTATATTGTACTTTGGGACACTCTTCTAATTGCCTCATCCCAGGTACAAGACATACTCAGTACATCTACATTTCCACCTTTATGTGATGCTTTGAATGTGACCATGTTGTAAAATCCAGGAATATATGTTAGAATTAATCTCCCAGTTGTTTTCATACCGATACGGAGCTCCTTTGTATTTTCGTCCCCTTTGATGGCAGAAAATGTAAAGGACTGACAGTCTAGATAAATAAAATTTAAAATATAAACAATGCAACATTTATGACCGGACACGACAAAGTCCGGACTTTTAGGTTCCCTTTCGAAAAGACATATTTTAAAAATTTTCCTGATGCTTGGTGGGATTTTTTATTCTCATCTCATCATGTCAAATTCAACTTCCACAGTATATGTTCGTATAAACTTCTCTCAAAACTTATCCCCATGAGAAAAAATGGGGGGATTTTTCATCCCACCTGAAATCCCACGAAAATCCCACAGGAAAAATAATAACGATAACGATAAGTTCATAAACCTCAGTATTCCGTAAAACAAAATCATGAACAGGGCCAACTCCCCTCCCCAACACCTGAAAACACCAAATAAAGGATCAGGTGCCTGGAAGGTAAAAGCATCCCTACTGACCATCTCCTCTCACTGACATTGTTTGGCTATTGTTCTTTTAGACTTTTTTTGAACAGGCTAAAGTTTAAATACAAAACAATTAAATGTTTTTAAAAGCCTAGTCCTCTATCATTAAAATGTGAAAGTAAAAAAAAAAAACACACACAAAATTTCCAGCAAGCGTTGACAAGCAAACACCGCGATATACGAGGGCCGTTCAAAAATTACGCGGACTTGTTGCACAGGGAAAAAATATTTGACGACATAATCGGGCAAAATGTCACATATAATATAAAAGAATCTTTACTTATGTGGTCTTCAAAATTTCATATCAAAATGTTGTAAATTTGTATCATTTTTGAGTGATTTATCAGGGCATATCATTGAGTCACGGAGCAGCAAAATCTTCAACGTCACAGACATTATAAAAAAATATGTGATTGAGCTTTCATTTTCTCAACATTTTCCCAAGAGTACCTGTACAGTTTGAGTTACCTTATCTACTCAACATTCAAACACCATTTCTTGTCGAGATTAAAATCTATTAAACAAGTAAATAATATTCTTTTTTGTTTTAAACCCAAAAACTGCAGGTATTTATGAGATATAGTGTGATATTGGTGACTCTCAATCACGTTCTTTACAGTCTGGATCAAGTTTTCGTAGATAATCTTCTTACCGTTCTCCCGAATAGCCTTTTTACAGAGGTCTAACGGACTAAAATTTCATTTTGATATTTGAGAATGAATGTCACGAAAACCTTAGTTTACTACATGTGTTATAGTGCGTATTTTGGATCTATATATATGTTGGCGAAATCTAGAGCATTACACAAAATTTAACAAAAGTGTGGTGCGCCGACAATTCAGGAGACGTCATTTTCACAGTCGTTTTCACGGGAATCGCATCGGAAAAAATCACTATATTTCTGTTAGTACTTCAAATACTTTTTAAAAATACAGAAATTTTGCCTATTGGAATCGTTAAAGATACATATTTCTGTGAAATTTCATAACGATATGAGGTCTGAAAGTATAAATAATAGCAGAGTCCGCGTAATTTTTGAACGGCCCTCGTACTTGGATTAGCATAATAATTCTATCATATAAATATAGGAAATAAACATCAAAACTGAAGAGTTTTCCAGACTTTGAACTTTTTTAGACTTTGAACTTTTTTGGTATATTGGACAACTGCTTTTAAAATAAAAACGGAACTTGGAAAATTTCACATCCTTAAATTGTGATTGGTTATCAGCAAGATTACTCTATCAAACTACCCTGATTATATGCACAAGAACTCTGAAGTTAGACTTTGCTTTCCTGTTTTTGTTTTAATCGAGGAGTATTCAGAAGATGGGTTAAATATGGGAATGGAGATCTTAACTCTCTTTGAAGAATGGATTGGATGTGTCGTAAATATATTAAATATATATATATATTATTTTTGATGACTAATCAACGAAATTTTATCCCCACGAAATTTTGTGCTTCTACAATATTTATATATTTTCAAAAATCAATTTAATTCGAAAATTAAATGTAAATACCAGTCTCTCTGTTATCACTAAATGGGAGGTGATAAAAGAATGTATGTAAGGTTTTAACAGAAAATATTGTTACAACATAGTTCTTGTTTGTAAATGTTATCAGTAATTTTGTCATAAGGTTAAAAATCTGTGCAAAATTTTGTATCGAATTATATAGAAAGCAAATAACAAGGTTTCAAATCTATGCACCAAGTTAAACCTACAATTCCTTTATATTTTCAGGGATTTATATGTCATTTCAAATCAAAATCAGTCAAAAAATTCTCCAATGTAGAAATTCTTCAAATGAAGTTTTAGTGCATTTTATTTTTATCATACCAGTCACCAAATGTGAGATCGACTCATTCTATTTGAACTCTATTCCTTAATTCATAAATATCCCTACAAACAATGATTTATTGACATCTATTTCATACCTTGATGTTTTACTGACTCTGTCCAAATTACATTGTGCTTATTTCTTCCAAACCATATGCATTCCCGAACTATTTACTCAACATATGTTGAGTGCGATCTATTTTTAACCAAGGCGGGTCACTCTCGTTAAACCAATGTTGAAAAAATGATTTTGTGAGCATTTTTTAAAAATGTTTTTTTTTTATATTTTACTCCAGAATTTCGCGGGTCGGTTACTCCTCCCAGGGATCTGATCCTACATGTTGATATTTCAAGTTTTGTTTAATTAAGTCCTGTTTGCAGGTTTGCGATGTTGGTTACTTTTTTTAAATTGCTAAAATGTTGCTTTCACTAAAGGTACAGTGTACATTGTTGTTACTGTAGAAGTATTTTTCCCGACAGTATTAATTTACGCTATGTACGCGGTAACAAATTTTCCGCGTACTACATGTAAATGTACATGTAAGGCATACACTAGTGTATAGTGACATTATGAGAAATCCGTGTAATTTATACCCGCGGATTAAACACAAAATGAGATTCCGCGGAATTTTGACCCCGTGGAAAAAAGGACATCTGCAGTATTTCGAAATCTTGAATATGGCCACACTTAAGTTTCTATTAAATCTTTGTAAGCATAGAAAACATATTTGCGTCTTTATTCAATATATTATTAGGTACTCGCTTGATATAAGAAGGCCAACGAGATAATTGTAAATTCTTTCAAATGGTTAAACTGACATTGCCACATTGGTAATTATATTAATGGAACAAATCGATTAAAGATGGAATTTATTTTAATTATGTATAATATATATGTATTAAGTCTCTCTCAGAATAAATCGATAATCATTTATAACACCAGCCTGTTCTATTTGTCCTTCTTTATGTCAATAAATATTTCATTTGAACAAATTTAATTGCTTTATGGGTATCTTTGTGTAAAAAGGCTTGAAATGTATAAAAATTTTAGTCAGAACCATTATATAAATTGATACAGGATAAGCTAATGACTCTCAAAATAGAAATAGAGATAGAAACATTAGATAAAATTAAAACTTTGTGCACAAAGTCTATGAGTTATTTTAAATAAGGTCTGATAAATGGTGTTTGAATGCAGAATTAAATGAAAAATTTATGACAGAAGAATTTTTAGTAAACTATTTCTTGGATTATATTATATCGATATTAAAACTTAAGAACTATATGAGGTATATTGCATATTCCTGCGCCCACAAGAGTCATATTTTTGATAATTTTTTTGAAAACAAAATCTTTTATGGTTTTAAAGTAGGTCATTGGCGATTTTTGTTTAAATGACGTCATAAGCTAGTCATCAGATTTTATATTACTTTCAGAAAAAATACAAATTGGACAAAATTTTAACAATTTTAGTTATGAAATTTATAGAGCTGATCAAGAACAATATTTATATATTTCATTGATATTATCATTTCATCATTTACATTATCATTTACACCAATAATTCACATAAAACTTAAAAACATTCCTTATATTTACATTCTTCATGTCTTGAAGCATGTAAAATGTACGCAATATTTGATTTCCTCGCTGTCCTATTTCGTTGCATTTTTCTGACGTGTTTTCTAAATGTAATTCGATAATTATAGTTTGATTTCGGGTTAGGATTTACCTTGGTTTACCTGTATTTTGCTTATGTATCATAAACAGGAATAATGAATTTTAATATAATGCACATGAATAGCCAAAAAAAAAATTAATTGAACATTTTATTGAATATTACTTATTATATTAAAGAAATGACTGTCATTTCTGGTAAAAAAAAAAACAAATTTTTTTTTTAAGTTGATAGTTCAGAAATTGACACCAATTAATAATAACCGATAACTAATCATAATAATTAATCATTACGTATAAATTTCTATTTCGTAATAAAAGTAAAGAAAGAAATGGAAACTTGTTATGCACATTATAATTTTTTTGTTTTAATTTATAATTTTCTTTTTCAAAACTCAACTATAGGTTCACTTTCCCCCTATTTATCAACATTTGTATATACTATACTTAAATGAACTAATCTCACCTGGTCAAATTCCCGTTTTGCACACATTTTTTTCTATGCATAAAATTCAAATGTGTACAAAACGGGAATTATTGTTTACAGAGGAGAAAAGTAATATGTTTTGATTTTGCTTTAAAAAAACGATTTAAGATTTTCAAAAAGAAAACTTCTAGAGTATGTTGAATCCAATCAAAAAAAAGTAGAGAACACATACTCAGTATCTAAAAATACTACATAGTCCAATTTCTATAAAGGTAATGATTTCAAAGAAACTAGCTAAAGGACTTACCAGTAAAATATAACGAAAAAGAAATAAAGATGATTAGATGTATATCATCCATTATTATCGGCAGTGCACAAAATGTCTTTTTTAGAATTTTGATAAACTGTCAGAGTAGAAAATAATTTCTTCAAATTTTGTTTACCATATAGAATAGAAGAGATGAGATTAACACTATTCAATAATGAGTTGAAGCATTGATTACGAATGAATTATGTATGTAACCAAAAGCTTTGTAGTAATACATGCAATGTAGTAACTTTGAAAATTGTCTACAAATTATTGGCTAGAATTCCATCAAATTTTCATAAAGCCTATAAACATTAGTAACTTTTTTCCTTATCGATAGTTAAAAAAATTGCTGGAATATTGACGTATGGTAGAATGATCAACTGAATTTTTAAAAGCAATTTTTATGTTCACAATTCTTAGCCAACGCATCATCTAATGATGAGAAAAAGTTGAACATCATTTGTTAATTAATAAACAAGATACAGAACTTAAACTTAAAGTTCTTCATAATGTAAACAAGGCTCGTGCCCTGTTTTTGTTTACCTATATTTTTTTAAATTTATAACAAAATTAAATTAAGAAAATCACTTGAAAATGTCGAATCGTATTATAAATAAACTTCTTTTTTGAAAAAATCTGCTTTGAACGAACATATATTAGCATACTAACCTATGTAAGCAAAACATGACGCGGACCCTGTTTACATAACAAAGGTTTGGAGCTCAAAATCTGTCTTGTATCTCGACAACTTACGTTTTCATTTTTTTAAAAATCATAAGACAGACCTTAGTTAAAATATTTGTAAGAATCGAAAAATATTTCTTTAATTTTTTAGCTGTCCCTTTAATTCTAATCTATTTCAAGAACTGTATAAATAACGGAAATCATCTTGCTGGAAAAAGCAATTTTATACTTCTAAATACACATCAATATACTATAAAAAAGACTATCATGCTTTGCTAGAGAACATACAAACTTTGACTCCATTTTGTCGAATTTCCTGTAACCCCCCCCCCAAAAAAAAATGTGAAAAAGACGTAATCTACCTAAACTTTTCTATCTTCAACTTCCCTTACTTATGCAGTGATACACCTTCATCACCTGTATATTGAGTGTATATATCTCAGTTGATTTGTTCCGCAAGAGCATGTTCTATGTATGAACAATTTCTAAAACAAGGTAAATTATTGACAAGCAAATTGATGAAACAAGAATATCAGCAATCTCGTTTAAAGTCATCGTTTCATAAGTTCTGCCGCCAAAATATGGCTGAAAAATTGCCGACTCGGCGTTAAACAATATAAAATCAATCAATCAATCATAAGTTCTGTGGTCGATAGAATGACCTTGTCAACAAATACAATTTATCATTGAGTCAAATGCTGACTGACGTTTTTCATACAAATTGCTAGTCCATTATCTATACACTGAATTGACATTGGATATTTCTGTTATTTCCCGACCATCATGACAAGGAGCAAACATCAGGTGAGACCGGTTGGCAGAGGATGCTCACTCCTCCATGGCACCTGATCCCATCTTTGATGTTTCGGAGGTCCAAGTTTACTCTGCTCTTATTTTGTATTGTTTTATGGACTCTGATATTGATTACTGTTCGTTATCTCCATATCCTACCATTTAATTTTTCACAGCTAGTGATATTGGTTATGTTTCATTTAAATGTTGATTGTTATTTGCCAAAAAACAAATACGCATATTATTTATAATGATAATACATTTTACTCTGCTTATAAATAGAGCAACTGAAAATGACACAACGTTTAGACCATTGCATGCTACATGTTGTAATGAAAACGTGTACATAAATGAAGATGATAAAACAATAATGCTAGGTAAAATATCTTTCATATACTTTAAACATTAGTTCGGACAACATATACAAAGTGCAACATTTACTTTAAATTTTCATCAGATTCTTTTATTTCTAAGTTGACGTATTTTAACAGAAAATAAATAAACTTTAGAAATTTGAAAATGTCTTAAATTGTATGCAAAGTAGCCAGATTTTAAAATATTATAAAGAGGCGAAAATGTGCAAAAAATTCTTACTGAAACAAAAACTTTTAAAAAAGCAAAGACAAAGTACTAATCAAATATTCCTAGCTTTTAGTTCACATAACTTCCAAGGAAATGTATTATCGCGGTTTGCCATAAACAAAACTAATTTGCTACATTCAATGGTATTTCTGCATTTGCAGCTAAACACACATTCTCCTTGACTTTCATCTGATGCAAAATCTCTCGATGCTAAATTACAAAATTCCACTTCCTCATGAGATCCATTTTTCGAAATTGTCTTTGGGAAATATACCTGAAAAGATAGAAGGTATACAGTTCATTGTTTTCATTTCAAGTATCAATAGAATATATGTTATACAGACATTGAAATTTTGCTATTAAAGTTGATTTTTTGATTCTGCAGTATTTAACTCATAAGTATTATGGTACAAATGGGCTAAAATATAATTGAACCTTTAGAATTCTTCGTTCATATAAGTTACATGAAATCTGTTCTCCGGCAACCAGTATTATGACATTGTATTCCTCTGAAGAGATGTTCAGCCACTCAGTATTAATCTTCATCCAGAAAAGTGGTGGAATGTCACCTTTGTCAGGTATGCGCAAACAAGTAGTATCATTGCCATCAAATATGGTGTTCATCTTTGATAAAACATCTCCATTTTTGTCTTGTAGAAGGTCTGGTTTGCTGATTGTTATATTATAAGTAGAAAATGACTTTTCAATAACTGCCGATATGATATGAGTGTCCCCAAATTTTGCTGTCCTTGAATCGACTCTTAAATAAACGATTAGCGTTATACTGTTGGAAGAACCCTCCCCTGTAGGGTTGATAAAAGATAAAGTACCATCAACTAGGTTGTGTATGGATGAATTTTTAGTCTTGCTAAAGGAAAAGGAAAAATTAACTGGCGTACAATCTTCTGTAAATAAAGCTGTCCTTTCTCTATCCACAATGATGTTTTCAATCTCTAGAGCAGCTTGTCCAGTCCCTGTAGATTCACGTGTGGACACTTGAAGACGCAGATTGTCTGACGTAACCTCCAGCATCAGTGACGTTTTACTGCCTGGAAGTAGTTCTTTCGGTGAGACTTCACGTAGCTTCACTTTGGCGGTTTTCTAATAAATAATGTTAAGTCAATATAATTATGATCAAACCTTGTTAAAATATAATCGTTTTAATTCTTAAGAAAATTTAAGAATTTAAAACCTGTTTTTTTTTATTTAATAGGCCCGAATGGCATTCTAAATGTGATTTAAAATGATGATTTATTATATCCAATTTTTGGCAAATATACTGTATTCGATCTATCATGATGAACAACGGAAATTCATTTCCTATAAAAAGGTCGATTTCTCTTAACAAACATGGTATTTGAGTCTATTTCAAGTTCTACAAAATAAGTATACTGATATCTTAATGAAATAATATACAGGCCAGGCTAAACATCCTTATATATCTTCTTTTTTATTGTGTTTTAAGGGAAATGATGATAAAGTAATAAAAATTCTTGAGAAGAAGGCGTTTGATAAAAAATCACAGAGGAATTATGATTAGAAAACATCGCAAGACGAGAATCTTGGGATTTATGCATCAAAGCTAGAACAAGATGATATATCTAGGGATTAATGTGCAATACCTAGATATAGTCAATGCAATTTGAGACACCTAAGAATTTAAATGCAATTATGGGATATAAACAACTAGGGATTGATGCCTCACTTTCCGTAGATATAAGCTTTTTGTATCTTTTTCAAAAATTGTGATTGTGCAATACGTACATTATTTAAAGAGGAATTAGCTATCAGAATGACCGTAGTGTTCCAAACTTGCGTGTCGTTTATTAAGATACTAATGGTTGCGCTATAATTCGCTCCGATATTGGCAGACTCTGAAAGAACCACCCCTGCTTCAAACTCGATCACATCATTGTTTGTTGTGTTTTCTGAGTCATAATATCCTAAATGAAAATTCAAAAAGAAATTTAAAAAACAAATTATCTTTGAGAATAAATATATATCATTATAACAGTAACTTGATCCGAAGGGTCACGTCGAGTTGACAGGCGCGGATCATCAGATCTAACGAGACGCGAAGCGTCGAGTTTGATCTGATGAACCGCGCCTGTCAACGAGACGTGATACGGCTCTTCAAATCAAGTTACTGTTATAATGATAAATCTATTATATACCCCCTTATAACTAGCTAAATATAGCAGAATAAAACTTAAGAGAATAATTGTATAATATTTATCCATAAAACAAAACATAATAACAAGGGACTTTTTAACGTGCAAGAAAAATAACGTCATGTTTTTGCGTACTATGTCATCAGTTTCAGAGAGTGGTGATACAGATTCAGAAAACCACAGTGTGGTGATCCGGAAAATCGGATCAAACTCTGTAAAATTAACAGTAACAAAAACAAGGAAATTTATGGGTATATAATAAAGATTTATATCTGCATTCGTATTATATATACGTATGCCCTATATAATTGCTATAACCGTTCTCTATACACACTTTGATGTAATGATTACCTCTGTTTACCCAGTGTGTAGGGAATGTGAGAATAACTTCCTCCGTACCAAAGTTTGGTAATAACGTACAGGCCATATGATGTTCAAGTTGTGGGCCCTGTAGGAAAAAAGTAAAAAAATAACCATTACAGGTACATTGAAATAGTTTACATTGTGTATATATTAAATCAAAGTTTTTGGCTAACTTATAAAATTAAATTAAATAAAAACATCATTCTAATGATTCTTTACTCTTTTGAGTTTTTTATTGACAGAAAATAAATGAGCAATAATTTCAACACCCCTCGTAGATTTACCATCAATTCTACAAAGTTCCAGTTGTGCATTCGATTTTTAGAAATGCTTTTTAGATGTAAGAACGGAGTAGTTACAGTGTGCAATAATCAAACAATATAGATCTTTGAACATTTCAAATTTCATCATTTTACCAACCAATATTACTTTTGAATCAATCAAAATTTGATCTGGATTAGCTTTTGATAGTGGACCATGGCAATATTTTTTCATTATCTCTAAATATCCATCTAAACATATTTACAAGAAAAAGAATTGTGTACACTTACCGGATAAAAATTATCACCCACTCTCAAAACTCTCAAAAACAATGCAAAACCGGAGTTCTGAAAATTTCCTTTATTTTGGGATGATAGTCTGGTATCCAAGCTCTAAATAAAATATTTGTCACTGTTTTCACTTTTGCTGTTACATTAGATGAAGTTCCTGAGCCGCAAAATTGTTTGAGACAAAACAAAGGGCAAATGCTTTTATAAAAGCTTTCATATATTTCATAAAATATTAGAAAATGATTCCGTATTATCCCTTTCTGGGAAAGTTTATCGATGAAGTTTTTGTAAACATCCATGTCACCGAGCTCTAAATAAAATATTTGTCACTGTTTTCACTTTTGCTGTTACATTAGATGAAGTTGTAGCATCTAATTCATAAAGAGTCGATTTTTCAATTTGCTGAAAGATATAACTAAATTAAGATACTGCACATGTACAATGATGACCATTTACACAAATAATAATTTTTATAACATTAAACATAATTTTTCCTTTTAAAGGCATGAATTTTCAGGTGAAAAATTTTTAAAAAATATTTTATTTAAATCTATTCTCATACAGCTATTAGGTATTAGACTTTATCGAAATAAAAGATAGACATGTCGTTAAAGATTAGTTCAAATAATTTCAAAATCAGGTTGATAGATACCAAAATTGATGTTCGAGCAGTGAAATATGTCTGATCCGTTAGATAAATTGAGGATTCCCTCGAAGTTATGCGTGCAAATCCGTGAGTACTCATATTCTGTCTATCCTGTACATTCTCGGAATTATGGAGGTAAAAATCGAAATCACACGTTATCTGACGATTGCTCTCCAACTGAGAACTGGTGATGTTTACCACTCCCAACCGGTACGAATCAAGAGTTACCCGTTTGAATCCTGACTGAACCAATAAAAATAATTTTAATATAATAAAAGTTCATAAAAGAAAAACAATTTTTCAAAAATAGAATTTTGTGTTGTTAAAGAGGGCTGGATTGTTGTGTCCATTTTTTGTTTTCAGTAATCTCCATTAGATTGATTGATTGTAGTTGTTTAACATCTCCCCTTAAGAATTTTGCGCTCATATGGAGGTACCACCATATCCCGGTGAAGAGCTGCAAATTTTGTCTTAAAATCGGCTCTTAGGACCATTAAGCAGGGAGGGATCTTTATCGTGTCAGCACCTACTGCAACACAGGACCACGGTCTATACGATCTCATCCGAATGACCGGTCTCCACAAGTCCCACAGAGGGATTCCAACCCGCAATGTATGAATTATTTCCTTACTCCGCGACTGTAGAGCAGACCCTTCAACTACTGCGCCACGCAGGCGAAGATCTTCAGAAGAAGAAGAGCTCCTTTAGAAGAAAAACTCCATATAAAGATGTTCCTTCAATTTATGAAAATTTTCTTCGCCGAATGGTAGTTGACAGCTTAAGATATTTACTAATTTAAGTTATATCTGACACTAAAAATTATTTGTGGACACCAAGCCCTCTTAAAATGACTAAAAATTGCATACTATAGGATTAAAGTACATGTACAAAGTTTAAAAATATATTATTATATCGATTGGCAAATTTTAACCTCTGAGTAATAAGCCCCAAATGGCATTTGGAATTCCTGGCTTCTTATAGAACTTCCAGTTTTGCAGACAGTTATGTGGATATCAATATTTGTCAAAGTATTTCCTTCTAATCCCAGATGAACTTGATCATAAAGTCCTGGAGGACAAATAAGTCTAAGTCTTACTACTCCTTTCATTCCAACATGAAGTTCAGGTCTGCTTTCGTTTATATTTTCAGCATAAAAGTAGAATTTGTGATCTTCTAAAATAAAACAAAGTATAAAATGCAGTTTATTTTTTATTAAAATGGCCGTTCCTTAAACAGATTTCATATAATTTTGATGTGATATCTCCTTTTCTCTCTATCGGTTTTATGTTAATTATTACTTTCTAACCTTTGTAAACATTGTAAAAAGATGCACCAAGTTCTATGACATTTTAATCACTATTTTTTTCAAAGAATATTATACAAAATACATTACTTGTACAAAAGTTCTTTTTTTTCAAGAAATAGAATAAATTGCCCTTAAAAATTGTAAAGGAGTATATATGATAAGAGCCAATGTTGGCCCCCTAAAAATCAACATTTTAGAATGACATTCAGATATGTTTAACTGATATTTATTTTGTAGAAGAGATTATATTAGAAATATTTCCAATATAATTTTCATATTTATATGCACTCACTAGCTGTAAATAACATGAAAAATAATGCTATTTTTGCTATCTAACAAAAAAGCCAAAAATATGCCTTTTTCTTGATGTTTTTTCTTATGGGAAACATAGAGCACAGTGAAGAACATACATAATTTTTCTGTCACTAATTAGTATTGGATAGATACATCTTTGGTAAAAATATAAAGCTTGTTCTAGGCTGCGCTCTATATTTTCTGGAAGAAAAACTGCTTGAAAATAAGCAGTTTTATACAAATTATGCTTAAGTGGCGGGAAATGTGATTTTTATGATGTCATATTTCTAAAATAACGGCATTTTGATCAAAATGTAAATGACCGATAAAGGGTGCATATATAGCTGTACAAATTAAAGGTATATATAAAGTAAAATTAGGATATTCATTTTAAGGGGCCAATTGAGACAACTACCATATATCACTCTTTCAATTTTTCGAAACATCAAGAAAGTGTTTGGTATTAGTTAGTTCACATCCTACCAACCTATCCTTCTCCATTGTTCCATTGCTGTACCAAGTAATAATAGAATACTTTTAGATGAGTCTTGCTTTTGATTGAGTACCTGTTTTATTGGATAAAATACCCCTAGTCGTGGTTTCATTTGCTGATTGGAAGTCCTGAGTCATCTTTTCATTTGTTGATAGTATTGTTTTTCCTTCAGTCAATGAATAAGGTGTGGTTGAAAAACTGTCGTTCTCTGATGAGGTATACAGCAGAATTAAACTGTTTGATGAAATATTCCAAACCCTTGTTGTGTTCAATGGTTCATCTGTTGCTTTTGCTGTCATCAACAGAACTGAAAAAGTAAAGGAAATTGCAGTTACATTCTATAGTTTGTCAAAAAAACCCGGATGGTTGCAAATGTTAATTTTTTCAAGATACATCTATATAACAACTCACGGTCAGAATTTTGGGTTAGCATTATTCAGGGGTATACATGATTCATCTTTCAAAGTACATCAAATGAATCATTCTTTTCCAGTTTAGTATACACATTCCATTTACTTAAAATAACAAAGATTGCTGTCAACGAGATATTTGGAGATAACGAACAGTCTTCAAGCTCAGAAGTCTAATAATTATACGAATCTGGAGCAGAGCAAACACACACCTCCAAAGATCAGAGTGGGATCGTATGCTGTGGAAAATTGTGCATCCCCCGCCAACTGTTAACACTTAATTGCCGTGTGCTTATTTTTTCTGATCGGGAAATTATGGAAAATCCCTTAAAATATTTAGTGTGTTTATAATTGCCTAATTATAAGTATGAAAAACGGAAGTCAGCATTTGACCTAAAGCAGAATTACGTCGTATGACATTATATCCAGTGAATGTATTTAGCCTGTGCTAGATCCATTATTTCGTCATAATTAAATTAATGTTACTTTTCCTGTATTTAATTGCTTCAATAAAAACTAGAAAATAAAGCTTTTTTTAAATTCCTGGAATTAAATTTAAGATAATGTCAAAATAATCTTAATACTTATATATATACATATATATTGCATTTCTATCAATTATTTATGGTTATGAAACTAAATGACTTTATATATTTCTTAGATTAAGGAAACCTAGATGTATAGGACATTTCATTTACTAGATCTTGATTTTAAGTGGACAAATCAATACTATCTCATGTAATAAAATTACACAACTTATTGTGATAATGCGACTGGCTTACAAAAATCCTAAGAAATCATCAGTTGCCAATATAATACTGTAGTATAATATATTATTATGCCTTAGTCAAAGATGTATTGAAGATTGTGTGTACATTTTGTGATGTCTATCATGAAATGATGTACAATAATTTTATTAGCAATAAAGTATTTATTAATTAGTCATGTGTATTTTTAATGGTTGATGTTTGATAACAATTTTCATATCAAGTATGATCGTTCTACAAAGAAGTACAAGTGTTTTGATAAATATCAAAATTGTGAATCTGACCGTAACCCCAAATGTCACTGAATACATAAATCCTGTGTAATGAAACATATGGAAATAGGACCATTGCAAACACGGACCTCCAAAAAATCAGTGGTGGGGTCAGATTCTATGGAGGGGTGAGCATCCTCTGCCGACCGGTCAAATCCGCCGTGTGCTCCTTGCCATGATCGGGAAATAAAGGGAAAATCAGTCGTCAATTCAGTGTATAAATAATGGACTAACAATTAGTATGAAAAACGTAGGTCAGAATTTCACTCAATGATAAATTGTATTTGCTGACAAGGTCATTGTATTGGCCATAGAACTTGACGAAATGAAGACTTTAAACGAGACACCTTATATTCTTTTTTCATCAACTTGTTTGTCAATAATTTACATCGTTTTAGAAATTGTTCATACGTATAGCAGGATCTTGTGTATCATTCTATTTGTACACAAATTTACTTTGAAGATCATATCAAAAATATGCTGGAGTTTGTGACTGACAATATCTATGTTTTTTTTAAGGCCCGGTCTTTCAACAATCTCTTAGAATTCCCATGGGTATTAATTGCGCGCCGTTCTTAGCAGACCTAATTTTATATTCATATGAAGCAGAATTTGTGCAAAATCTTATAATGCAAAGAAGAAAATACTTGCAAGGACATTCAATTTGACATTTAGAAAATTGTAATTTCCATTCTTATGTTGAAATGATATATCCTGGTGAGGTACATATAAAAGATACCACAGATTCTGACACATCTGATTCATAATTACATATTTTTCAGGAATATAACTACATAGTATAATGTATTCACTTTCAAGCCACTTCTCGGATATTTTGTGGAAGAAAAGTTTCCCAAAATTCATTTTATATAGCGATCATTTAAAACAAAGACAATGTTGCTAGCTGGTTTGTCAATAGGTAGGTACCGGTATGTACAGATCATGTAATCTATTATATTCTTATATTTATCGTTTATTGAATGCAAAAGTATACATGGTTTTCATATTGCTGCTTAATCGCTTAATGTGTGAAATAAAATATGAAAAAAAAATACAAATGGTGTTTAAGTTTGAAGTTCATTTGAACAAAACAGATGGGTAGCAGAGAAAATACGGACAGTCACAAACTTAAGAGGTTGGATCGTGTTTTTTGGATGATAAATCATCCCTTGTGGACCTGTCATACCCAATGTATGTTCCATGTCATGAACAGTAAAAGGTAAGTTCGGTATAAATTTTCGTTTGCAAATAATAGCCAAAGTATTAAAGGGACATAGATAGAGATTAAACTGATTTTTAAAACAAATTTTATTGTTTAGTAATTCCTTACTAACGCAATTCTAATGATCAGCAAAAATTTGAACATCATTTGTTGATGATTTATAAAGGTGATACAGAACTCAAAATTCTTCATAATGTGAAGGATATGGAGATAACGAATAGTTTTCATTATCAAAGTCCATAGATCAATGCAAAATAGGAGCAGAGCAAACACGGACCTCCAAAACATCGGAAATGGGATCAGGTACCATGGAGGAGTGAACATCCCCTGCTGACCGGTTACACACGCCGTGTGCTCCTTGTAAATAAGACTCGTGCCTTGTTTTTGTAAACATATAGAATATATCATATTTATAACAAACCAAGATTCAGCAAATCACTAGAAAATGTTCAATCGTATTTAAACTTAAAATATTTATTTTAAAAGCTGCTTATATCAGTATATTTAGCCAATCTTAACAAAAACATGACATAGGCCCTATTTACATAACAAAGGTTTGTAGCACTTATGCTGTCTTGTATCTCGGCGACTGAAATTCAAATTTTTTATGATCATTACAAATACCTTAGTTAAACATTTGTTATCATAAAAGAAATGGAAAAATACAATTCATTTTTTTAGTTAAAACTGTGTCCATGTCCCTTCAATATGAAAACTGCCACTCGATATTTGAACTAAGCTTATATTTCATGGAAAGGTCACAGTAATTACCACAATAAATGATATGTTAGATGACTTCAAACAAGATTGTTGATATCATTGTTTAATCAACTTGTTGAATAAGCTTGTCTCATTTTAAAAATTAGAATATATCCTACGTGGTTTTCGTATCGAAACATCTGAGAAGGACTTTTACTCTATTTTAATTTTATCATTCTAGGATAAAGAATAAAAAATGATTGGTTTCAGAATTAGATTTTTAACACAAACGTCATCTATTTATTTGCTTATACAGAATAAGTACATGTATTTAAAACATCAAAATAATTATAACATTTTCACACCCCAGGTTTAATTCATTTTCAACTATCTTTCATTAAAATCTCTTCTCTATAAAGTTAAGTTTAGAATTGATCAATTTATTTTAATAAAATGTTGAAAATATTTATATGTATGTATATGCTGACACCATCATAATTATCGTGCTAATTATTCTTTTTATTATCAAATTTCATAATTTCTTTTTCCATAATTTACGTACATGTATATGTACATTGGAGTTTATAGATCTATGTTGTGAAAATCAAAGTGCATGAAAACTCCTGCAAAAAGCACACAAAAAATAAAATTTAAAAGCTTGATAAATCACCCCGCCACATGATCAGAGGAAGCAGCAAAAAAAAAAAAAAAAAAAAAAAGAATTGCAAAAATGAGGTTCGTTTTTAAAATATCAAACATTCTGTTGACAAGAACGTAGACAATTTGGAGATAGGAGACAAGTATGCCAACTGTCTTTTAACAGTGTATGTAAAAAGCAGCTTGGTTTGAAAAATTGAATGTGAATAAATAGGACTAAATACTACTCGTATTGAAATTGCTTGGTCATGTTGGCTATGCACACAAACAATTTTTTCCAGAAAAAGGATGGCAAAAAATGCTAAAAAATGATATTAATTGACCACTTACCAGTAATAAATGTAACTAAGACATGGAATAGTAAAAAAGGTTTCATGATGTTAATATCCATCAATAAATTTGCTGTCGGCCCTTAAAGAAATACATTAACTGAGTAACCAGCTCAAGATTTTTTTTTGGTCACCTTTCTGTACGTAAACTAAGGTGATGGAAATTGTTTTGTCCTATCAAATAATGATCTTAATCTCTGAGAAATGAGCTAAAGTCTTTGATAATTATTAGTGCATTAAAAGAAACTGTTTCTCCATGAATTCCACTGCAAATTGGAAAATGTGAATTTTTAAAGTACATGTACCTGTTCATTCATGACATCAACAGCAATCAGAGCTGGCAGTGCAAATATTTTTTCCATTGTTTCAGCAAATGTTTCATATATATTTATGCATAAATTTTAAAAAAAAAAAAGCTAAACAGAATATCTGAATATTTTTATGACTTCAACTCAAAGTGATAAATTATCTGCGTTGTTTAAATATTAAAATTATGTTGTTAAAAATTAAAATATTACATTACTAATGACAAAATCTGTGAAGGTGCTGGAGCCTAGGTCTTTTACATCAAAACGAACTGCAATGTTGATGTCGAAAAAATTGTTGCAATATTTTAACATAACTATTTCATTGACTTAAAAAATAACATTCCATTACTACTGTTGTTTAAGGGTACTTAACACAAACAAATATTTGATGAATGGATTTTTTTTTTGACCGATTTTGATTTAAAATAATTACAGAAATAATAAATTTATGAAATACAAAGAAATCGTAGGTTTTCCTTGGTGCTTGGATGTGAGACTTTGCTTTGCTTTCTATATGATACAATACAAAATTTTGCAAAAATTTCGGCGTTATGACAAAATTTTCTCCGAATATGCTTGGTAAACTTGGTAAATTACCGTTTTCTGAGAGACTGTAGGCAATCTGGATACATTTCCTTTGTTGAAAAAACTCCCATAATTCATGATTGGTTTTCTTAATTTTTCATTGAAAATGACAGTTTAGAATATGGTTTTTCATCTTGTTTACCTACAAATTATGACCCGAAACACCTTATTTTGCCAAGTATAAGTTATAGTGCATCATTAAAGGAATTTATTTTTCAAATTTGATAAATCTGCAGGCATCGTTCATGTATTAGATCATGCCCTTAACGACATGATGATGCGAAAATGACAACTTGAATTTATTTGTTTTATCTATTATTTATAAATCTTGTAAAATTGCAAAACTTGATAGCAATACAGTCGAGTAATAAAAGAAAGGCTTTCGTCAGATATGACGTCATCAGCCTTGAAAAGACGCAGCACATGTTATCCGGGGATTAGATTCACTGGTTTAATAATTACAAGAATGCTTAAATAAATATGATATCATTGCTAATTTTTAAACCTAATCATTAAAACTAGAAGAAAATAATTTATTAAATACAAATTGTACAGAATATGAATTTATCTATTAGCATTGGAGCTGCACATGGACAAGGAATGTAGAGAATATTGCTAAAGCGATAAGCGTGTTCCTGGTTTACATCAAAAGAGCAAGTGCATAGACTATTTTGTTTGAGCTGAAATATGGAATATATATTGCTTATATACAGTATATTTTGAAAAGTGCTGGGAGCTGAACCTGGTCTGCATAATATTTTTTTATTCATAACAGAATTTAAGTGAAGTGGAGATTTTTAGTTATTATAAGCATTGTCGGCAAAATTTTCAGAACTTCACAAACAGCACAGACTAGCTCCCAGTACTTTTTTGGGTAGAAGAAATAATAATATTTTAATATGTATCATTTTTTCTTTAAAAACAAGCCTATGCCCTTGCACTATCCCTATTTCCTACATTCAGCTTAACAATTCTTTTTTCATATACAAGTCACGTGACAAATAGCTGGTACATGCGATATAACTTGTAAAAACTACGGCCCAGGCCTATGGATCCATTATGGCTAGCTATATTACATTTTCTACAGGTATTCAGTTGCTTTGGTAATTTTTTTAAAAGAAGTAATACATATTACATTGTAAACTGGTGCTAAGGTCAAAATTTATATATCGGTCCTTAACATAGCTGATTAAAACGCATGCTTCAAGGTCAGTCGACACGTTCCTAAAAATGTAGGTTTTTTTCCTTAGAGTTTGTCATTGAAGACTAGGTTCTTAAACAGGTTTCCTCACAAAATTTTGGGTACCTTACCAGGGATTTGGACAAGATACCACAGGCTCATATTTCTTACATAACCCTTATGGGTAATCTTCTGAATGGCCTTTTCACAATTTTTGGTGTACTTATATTTAAAAAACATTTTGAAAACAATGTAGAAATCAGAAGAGAATGACAAATTTGATTTATTTTTTATATATGATCAAGAGATACAAAACATATATTTGAGGAACGTGTCGTTTGACCTTCACCTTTTGGCACCCGGTCTGTGTTTAGGTGTTTTGAATGCAATAGATTATCATTCAATTTAGATGCAAAAAAAAAACCATGTAATGTAAATATTTGCGTAAAGCATCAACTGAAAAACAATTACCTCCATATGCTGATGATTATGGCGTATTGCTGAATAAATAAGGAGAGATGACGATAGAAAACATTTAGTCATAACTTTTATCCTAAAGGTTTGCTGTTAAGTTACGTCATTTTAGTAATTTATTCAATTTTTAAACAGATTTTCTGACTGTTTCTGAACAGTTATCATTTTCAAGTTCGAAAGGGTATTAAGGTCGACATACATAATGAATCAACTATATTTTAATCAATTACGTGTCGTCAATAATAAAGGGCCAATGGAAACATTTTTCTTCTATTCATACATTCTATTTCAATTCAATTTTGTTTAATATGAATACATTTTTGATACGTATTGAATTCCCCTGAATCGTTGGAAGACGATCCCTTAAAATGACATAGGTATTTTTACACATAAATCGAAGAAAACTTAGAATATCTGTTTCGTAATGCTTGTGTGTACAACCAGAATGTTTTTTTTTTAATTAAAATAATTCTTTTAAAACGACCAATGGCAATAAAGTGTTCATAATTCGTATTTTTGCTTTAATGAATTATATGATTTCAGATTCTAAAAAGTTCCTTGCACTTTTCAAGTATGAAAATGTGATTTATACTGATTCCCAAATAAATTATTGTACGATACTCCTCAATGTTCTGTATTGCTGCTGTTTTATTTTAGTGAGGAGTTTGAAAATAAAGTTTCGTAGAACACCAAATGGAAGGTCTTCTGGGTATCATGTAATTAAGGCTTGTTATGAAGGTTAGGAGTCAAGTAATGTTATCATAAACTCAAACTCGATATGTTGTTAATGGTACTTTCAATGTATATTAATGAAGGGATTTAAATGAGAATGTCTTAAAACGAGGACAACTTGTCACCTACTTTGTCAGCTGAAACCAGCTGAAACCAGTACCTAGGGATTTAACTAGTCGTCCGAGGATTCTTACTCCTGCAAGAAACCTGTCAAAAGCTCAGCTCCCAGTTTGTATTGATATTATCCGTTAAAACTTCAATGTGTAAATAATGACCCAAAAATTGATACAAAAAACCGAAGTCAACATTCGACTTCATGATATATTGTACTTGCAATTGCTGACAAGATGATTGTATCGACCTTAGATTTTACAAAATGTTGACTTTATTTTTTACATTTCAAATGTCTTTGACCGACATAAATTTACAAATTGCAAAAATATTTTATTTCTAAATATTTATTTCATTAATGTACTCGTTATTGCGCAGTTTAAAAGAAATCACTTGCGAGGCAGAACAAATTGAGACAGAGATTGGGCTTGTAGCACTCGGGTTTGCGGAATGAAGAGAATGTACATGTAAATATTACGAATGACTAGCTAAGATTTTTTTGGTTTTATGACGAGAATATTCAAAATGCTATGATAAGTTCCTTATACAAATGATTTCAAAATGCCTTCTTTTGACATCAAATTATCGTTTCTAAAGTATTTATACCAAGTTCTCATTACAAAGAGCAATGGAAAAAAAATCACTCAGTACCCGAACACCTAGGATCGTAAATGAAAAAAAAAACTTTTTTAAATTTAGAAAATATTTCAAAAAGTTTGATGGAAACCAATTATTGAGGGTGGTTCTACAATTTAGATCTATTGAATGAAGCATCATCTTAATTCAAATCGTTGCATAATTCAGTAAGATAAATTGTATTAGAAATTGCCTGGGTTTTTTTTTCAATTAAAAACGTCTGGTTAGTGATATATACACATCAGCTGAATGAGCATTGCATTATGGATTACTACGAATACTACAGGAGTTTTACGCTTGAAAAAAGGAAAATCTTATGGTAAATGAAAAGTATTTTTAAAAATATTATTTTCATGCTCATATAATGACAGACAATTCATTTGTTAAATAAACAGCGGAAGTCTACTGAGGTTTCTGTCATATTGCAAAAGCGATTTGCGTATGTATTAATTCCTTTTACATTCATTCAAACTTTAATAAGTATTCTCTATAACACAATTTTCAGCAGTCATGAGTTAAAATTTCTTTTCGGACAAATATTTTTGCATGGGAACCGGGACTATATTTTTTGGCGTCAGATTAGCAAATGAGGCACCAGCATGATTTTAACTGACCAATCAGCTGAATGAGTATTGTATTATGGATTACTACGAATACTACAGGAGTTTTACGCTTGAAAAAAGGAAAATCTTGTGGTAAATGAAAAGTATTTTTAAAAATATTATTTTCATGCTTATAATGACAGACAATTCATTTGTTAAATAAACAGCGGAAGTCTACTGAGGTTTCTGTCATACTGCAAAAGCGATTTGCGTATGTATTAATTCCTTTGTTGTATTATCGGTGAATACAGTTGCCAGGTGAATTCCCTGGCCGAACACGTGATCACGAACGTAAACAAAGTTTTGTCCATTTAAAAGCATGAGATGCTGCTCGTTTTCCTTACCCTTGAAGCGCTGGTGTTCTGAACTAGACACAAACTACATTTTTTTTTTTTTACATTGAACAACAAATTAAAAACGCCCGTAACATCTTTCATAGTTTCTTATCTTTGTATTTTCTTTTTTTTTAATTTGCAGTCCATTAACATGATCGTAGATTGACCTAAACTGTACGTGTTCGAAGTAAAATGTAAACATGTATTTGGCGTAAACGTTGCTATTAAACGATTGGTCAGTTGCTCGTGGTAAGATCCTCTGTGCGCATTTATAATAATAGCCATGTAAGGCAAACAAAGGTTTGTCAGTGTAGATGATGATGCACATTTTTTTACCAGTGAATCGGTCACCAGTGAGCTCTAATTTTCGCCGAGAAGTATAAGATATATTGTTATTTTAACACCCCATCCTTTAGCCACCTGTTTTCTGTTGAAAATCATGAAAGTCTTTCAGAAAGGCCTGGAAACATTTATTACAGGACATGTTTTCCAAAGAAACAGGCTATAGCAATATCAAGTTTACTGCCAATTTTATTTGTAAAACCGGTTCTACCCTATAACCTTTGAATAGATCAACCTAAACCACGTGTCTTGAATTTAAATCACAATAACATTAGTAGGGGTGATATACAACTACTGGTAGTTATATTTGGCTATGTGTAAATGGCATAATGACACGAGGGAGTGTAACTCCCGAGTTGTCATTATGACCACGCCCATTTTTAATCAACAGTGTGATATGGGGTAAATGACTTGTACCATAGTTTTCAAAAATCATTCATATGTAAGTCAGCTTAGGAATCGGTCGGACTAGTTCGCGATTGAAACATTAAGTGTTTGGTTTCAAAGATGCATTTGGATTTTATATGACTTTACGCTCCTTCCTGTCCTTCTGACCATGTCCATCGAATATAGGGTAGGTGATTTGTATACAATACTTTTCAAATTTTGCTTCAAATTTTGCCCTATACTCGGCTATCAGGGTCATTGAGCAGTTCTTCCTGTCAACACCTTCTGCGACACGGGACCTCTGTTTATCCTTTTTAGGTCTCCACGTCCCACAGTGGGATTCAACTCCTTACTTCGTGACTCTAGGGCAGGCGTTTACCACTGGGCCACGCAAGCGACATAAAAATTAAACATATCTAGGCCGTTTAAAAAGTTTAATTTATGTAATTGAAAAAATAACGAGTTTGTTTCAATGATATATGTTAATTTGATATGATTTTTTTTCTTGTAAATTTAAATCGTCAAAATTACAAACTAGTAATTTTGAATTTATTATGAACTTGGTTTAACTTAAAATTTTTGTAAACCTGATACAAACTTTGCCGTGCACAGTGGTACGTTGATTGAAATGTTTTTATGGATTATGTATATTTCAATTTAATGAAAATTAGATCTTTGATCGGCTACATCCGCAATCAAAAAGGTTATTTAAGTACAGTAGTGTACACTTGTTTTTAGGTCAAGTATGTACCGTGTTTCCTTTGTTGGTTATCAAAAGAACGATATATTGGAATCTACTAAGCTAACGTACGTCACCCTGGTCATTACACTATTTTAAAAAATGTTTAAAAATCAAGCGATTTCTGAAGTTTTTTCTTAACTTTTAACTATAGTTCAGTATTAATGGCCGTTTTTAACTGTTATTTATTACTAAATGATGTATACAATTGAAAATTTTTACAGGCTCCTTTTTACTCTCCTAAATCTAGTATAACAAGCCCGTATGATTGTTTCATTTAAAAACCGTGCATGATCGTTTTATAAATAGTTCTTTTGTCCTGACTCGATGGGCGGAGTTATAGAAAAGTGTGGGTTATGTACAGATAACCCACACTTTTAACAAAAGAAATCACACCTAACTATGGTACAATTAACATTATCATACGGATATTGAAGAACTTGTGATGACCCCTGCCTCAGAAATCAGATTTGTACATCGTAGATACATACATTTATTCATGGTTATTAAGTATTATTTATTGTTTTTAAGTAAAGTTGTAGATTAAATGTTGATCATTCCTGTAAATAAAAGAAAAATATCTATTTTTAAGGTTTATTTTTGACGAAAATTTCCAAGATACTTAAGTGCAGTCATCCTTTCCATTGTAAATAGTTGACCAATCGATGTAAATGTGTCCACATAAAATATCTATAAGACATATTTCAAGGGTTCAAAATGAAAATTAAATCAGATTTTTTTTGGTAAAAGACAGTATTACCAATACCAGTGACGTTAAAGACAAGCATTTGTTTGGAGACGTATAACTGTAAAGAAAATGAATAAAAAGAAATAACACATCTTTGGTCAGCAGTGGAAAAAGAGAATGAAACAATTTATATACAGATTTTAGAATTGAAAGCTTCAAAACATGATTTAAATAGATCGAGTATGTTTGCGCGATTGTGTGTGTGTGTGTGTGGGGGGGGGGGGGGGGGGCTTAACAAGTTGGTTAAATACTTCTTTAGAAATTCAGTGTCATGTATATATTAACCAATTTACAATTCTTAAAATGAGTATCATTTTTCATTTACAGCGGCTGTTTGCAAAGACTATAAATATAGTAATACCTTTTTAAAGATAACATGTAAATGAGAGGAATTGGACATAATGAGGTTTGCTACACACCATCCAGGAGGGATTTACCGGGGTATTAATTCTTTAAGGTACTTTTGAAATTTTCTGACAAGAATGTATTACGAAGATAAAGAACTATATGCGGTATATTGCATATGTTTGCCCCCACAGAAGTCAAATTTTGAAAACTTCCTGAAATGTGCTGAATTCAATAAATTGTACGAGAAATATAAGTTAACAGAAAATATTATAGTTCCAGAGCAGTGTATTCACAATTTCTGTTTTTATGACGTCACAAACTAGTCCGATTTTATATCCTTTTTCAGAAAGAGGACAAAATGGACAAAATTTCAACAATTTAAGCTTTAAAATTTATAGAGCGCATGTGTGTTCAGGAACAATATTGACATATTTCATTGATATTATCATTCTACACATTATATCAAAATATTTATCCTGAACACACATGCGCTCGGTGACTTTTATTTAAAACATCGACGAAATATGTACATTTTTCTGCAAAATTCATAAAAAACTGAAATTTACGTCATATTTGTGACGTCATTACGTACATATGACGTCATTACTTATGAAATTATTCAGTGCTTTGAAGTCAGCATATACTCCCCTGTTTAAGGACTTAATTAAATATTACTCCATCAAAGTTTGATTTTGGGGGGCAAATGTTGGTTAATACCGCATATAGTTCTTTATTTAGTATATGTTTTATAGAACTGTTCCCCGAAACATACACACACTTTCCTTGTATATTTATCGGATTTATGACTATGTATAGTTTTCAAATCTTCTAATCCATGGATATAAATGTATTTACTAAAATGATTTACGAGAATGAATATTTTGTTAATTAAAGTTATTCTCTTGACTTAGTACTTTGTTTTTCAGAAGAAAACAAAGAAGTGCAAGTGTCAAACAGATAATTTTCTAAGGAAGAAAGATATTGTGACCTTTTTTTCTAATTTCAATTGTGACCAATTATCTCTGATAAGAAGAGCGTTATTGACTGTGCGTATGTTAAAATAAACTTCATGGATTACATTTGTGAAAAGTTTAAACTAGTTAAAACTGTAGGAAATACAATGATTTTTATGTTGAAAGAATATTTTTTTAATGCTTTAAAACATGTTAAAAATGTTTTGAAAACGTTTTCAAAAATGTTTTCAAAACATTTCAGGTCAATATTTTTGAAAAACGTTACGATAACGTTTAAAAAACCATACAAAATAACGTTTTAGAAAATGTTTTTATAACATTTTGAAAACGTTTTATTTAAGAAATAAACAACGTTATTCAGTGAACATGGCGTTATGAATAGCAATTGCTCTGCTGGCATATTCCATGATGCGCGCTAGCGCATCATGGAAAATACGACAGCAGAGCTATTGCTATTCATAATGCCATGTTCACTGAATAATCGTTGTTTATTACTTATATTTGCATTCTTTGATTTTTTTTTCACGAATATCAGAGGAAATCCTGATTTACATAAGGAGGCGGCTTCTTGTCTTCAGTAAAGAAAAAACATACGGCTTTAAAAATCAGTACACCTGATCAATGCTCCTTTTCTCTAATAGATTACAAACAATTTTTAAAGTATTTCCCTCTCTAACACAGTTATTTGAATACAAGCAGCGCCATCATCACATTCTCTTAATTTTTGTTTTGATGCAGTTGTGACGTCATCGATCAACGTTATTGAAACCCTCTGACAAAAATCAATAATTCAACGCTATGATGAAAAATAAGAATGCTTCCATAATGATTATTACTCCAGAATGCTTTTCTTCGATTTTTTTTTTAGTTTTTCTATTCATTTTTAGTAGCTGAAATCATTCTTGAAATATAGATATACTAGTTAAAGAAATTTTCTCTTTCTGAATGTTATTACCCAAGTGTGAAGAGTTATCGTTCTTTGTACAAACATGCATGATACGAAAAAATAAAAATATGGCAGTTCTCTAAAATTTTTATTTAAAAATTTTATTATACAGTTAAATACATTTACCAAAATTGAATTTTTAAAGATGTAAATCAGCAATTTTAAATATTCTGAATTTCTTTTTTTTCAAAGAATATAGTTAAAAACTTATATTTATTCCTCTCACGAAACATTTCATATATATACTTCTCAAAATCATACCTAACTGTAGCAGAGCTTAATGATTAAGTTAATCTACACGAGTGTGATAGAGCAATTGCACATATTGCAGGAGCAGTTGCGTCTATAGGTCTATGAATGCAGTTGGTGCCTACATGTTCATAGTGGGAGAGAGCAGTGGATATGCAAATATAACGTTTTAATAACGTTGTTGTGCTACCTGGGTTAATACTAATTGTTAGTCCATTATTTAAACATTGAATTGATGGCGGATTTTTCCGTTATTACCCGATCATGCCAAGGAGCACATGGCAGATGTGACCGGTTAACAGAGAATGCTCACTCCTCCATGGCACCTAATTCCCACCTCTGATGTTTCGGAGGTCCGTTTTTGCTCTGTTTCTATTTGTATTGTGTTATGGACTTTGATATTGAATACTGTTTGTTATCTTCATATCCTTCTTGCAATCATGTAAGATTTAACAGAAGTCCAATGGGGTCTTTCTATTACGCTGCTAAAGTCAAGACAAACGCAATAAAATGTCCTTAGACTAACTTTTTGGTGCTATATCTATTATGACGTCATAATCACTTTTAACTTTCTTTTTCCCGAACTCTACAGCTCTAATAGAATTATGTAGAAAATAGAGTATTTTCATGGAATTCAATTTGAAATTCCGTAAAAAGTAGCCCCCGATACCTATATTAAATTTGACATTATCTTAAAAAAAGAGACTCAGAACATACAAATTACCTTTTCTGAGAGACTGTAGGCCATCTGGATACATTTTCTTAGTATGATATGGAAAAAACTCCCATATTCATGACTGGTTTTCTTAATTTTTCATCGAAAATGACACTTTATAATATGTTTTTTCATCTTGTTTTCCTACAAATTTTGCCCCGAAACACCTTATTTGACCAAGCTAATGTTATAAAGCATAATTATGTTATATATGCCGTAAATGTTTCATTTTATTTCATAGTTTAATAAATTAAAAAAAAGTTTATGCATATTTTCACCATGAGATTTGTTTGAAATTAATTACTATTTACAACATCTTAACAAAACATACTCTGCCTATAGACTACAATGTTAAATCCAAGGTACAGTTATAATAATCACGATTTGGCAAATCCCTCTGGTGGAGCATTTTTAGTTAGTAACTATTTAAATTCGCTACCATGACCAAAGATATCGGACCATCCATTAATTAGGTACAGAATATGGTCGGTATACGTTGAATACTTTAAACCTGCTAAAGATCTGCAAATCCTTAGCACTTTTCAACACTTTATATTCAGACATGCTATTGGTCTAACGAGAGAGACTAGATCTGATATTTGTGAATCCTTACTTGGACCTCTCCCGATTTTGTCTGAAATTGACAAATTTAAAGACAACTGCAATTTTTCGGCCTGTTGTGTAAAATGGATACCAAAACTCTAAACAGATTTTTTTCTCGACCGGCTTTTTTCTTACTTACAGTCTCCCGAACTTAAACATTATGGCTTTATCAATGACGCCATGGCTCTTTTGTATAAGTATGACCTCCATCAGTACCTCCTTATATACGTTCAAGATGGTAACTTTCCCCCAAAATACCTTTGGAAGAGATGTGTTAAAGCAGCTGTCACAAACGTACATCTGGAATCATGACGTCAACGGATGTACTCAGATCCGTCCTTTCTTCTTTTCAATACAATAACCGCAAGGTGCTCTCCGCAAACTATCTGGGAAATTCCAATCCACGAAATAAAAATTTGTAAATTTATTGCTAAGCTGTGGACTCTTTCAGATCTCCAGAACCTTGTCCTCTCTGGGAAGGAAATTTCAGAAACATTTTTTTGCACATTTCTACAACCTGTTTGGGCACAACCGCCATTCGCCCGAAGTATGGTGGGACACAATGATCGATGGTAAAGCATTGGAGAACACATGATCAGATCAAGGCATTTCAAACCACTACAAACAACGTAATAATCATATTTCTGAATAATTATTGAATTGAATCAAAAAGTATGTTATAAAAAGAAAGATCAGAAAGTATTTCATTATTTATTAATATATAAGTCTGTCTGTATTAAAATATACCTTGAAAGCAATTTCAAACATTTAACTTTTACACAGTATATCTAAAAAAAATATATACAAAGCTTGTAAAAAAGGAAGTGAAAAACAATTAGATATTTTTCTTTCTGGAAACTCCATCATGTTCTTCCTGTATAAGTTTAACAGATTTAAAAATTTCAGTTTCACAGTAAACATGTTATCATTAAGCTTAATTGATATAATAACAAATAAACTTCAAGATTGGCAAGAAGAGATAAAAGTCATCAAACATTACACATTAACATGTTTAAGAAACACTGAGATCTAGTACACCTCTACACCTCTACTAGTCAAAATTTATATCACAGAGATAATACATAATGAATTTAAAAAATAAACATCCCTGAAAAACAAATAGATAGTCCATTCAATAATCTCTCTCTCTCCCTCTCTCTCCTTTATACATTCACACACAATTAAATAGCTCGATTATGCTAGAATAAAGTGGACAATTTCAGTGAAGTCCAACACACTTGCTGAATTGCTGCCTTAATATGTTGTATTCAACTAAACTGCTTGCTAGCATTCAAGAGCTTTAACAACCCTTAAGCTCTCCCATTCTCTAATTTGTCTTTAATATTTCATTTATACATTTTTTAACATTCCATAGAAAGACAAGCTATCAGCAATTGAGTAGGATGAGAACATCATCCTGTGTGTTGGTATTGATGTATTCCTTGTGTCTAAGGTAACAGCAGCTTGAAGTTGTTGCTATGACGATTCCCTAGTATTTCCATGACAACATCATATATGGTCTGGCACAGTCTCCAGGGCCTCTGTGTTACTTCTGTGGGGTTCAACATTCTACAGCGAAAAAAAGGCTAAATAAGAATTCATCTCTTTTATTTTTTTTATTTTAAGTCACTGCAGTCTATGAAATGGTAACAGATAAGATCCAAATACCTAAAGACCATTTCTATTTTACCAACATTTAATATCCAAAAATTATGGTGGCAAAATAATTTTTTTTAGACTTTGATCTTTGAGTAGAATCTCAGATTCAGGTAACTGCACTCGTGCAAAACAGCCATTACAAAATGAAAAATGGTTAAAAAGAAATGGATCAAGGCAAACTTGTTGGGGCTGGGTTTTTTTTGTCTTGACTTTAGTAAGGCATCTGACCTTAATAATCTAGGATTCTTCTGAAAAATCTAGATTGTTAAAAATTCTGATGCAATAACATTACAATATTAACTGTCTTGATTATACAGCAGTGAAAGATTTCAGTGTTCATCTGTCCAACACACAATCATGTTATTTACAGCAGGAGTTCCACAGGGATCTATACTAGGACCAATTCTGTTTTTATTTTACATTAATAACAATGATTATGCATTATTTAAAAGATATAACAGACTTATTTGCTGATGATGCCACGTACCCTAAATATATCATACAGAAATTCCCAAAGTATCACAATTGTAAATTCATTGTCAATGAATATCGCTTTTGTTTGTTTTTGAACATATTTTATTGACAAACATTTCAAAGGGATTGGTTCTTAACGTTCTTAAAACTTTGTCCTCTCCCACTGCTACTCCTATTGCTAGACTAAGTATAGAAAATTGGTTTCCTCAAGAATCAGAAACAAAAACTACATTAATGTTAGTCAATACACATTTTATGAAGTATTTAATCTATGCATATAAAAACAAAAACTAACCATTTTGAAAAATGTTCTTTCATACTAAATTTTATAACACTCACTCCTGCTGAAGAAATAAAGTCAAAAGCTTGGGTGATACTCATATTTACAATTTAGCCATTGAAAAAGGAACTAGCTACAAATTCTAAATACACTACCTTTGGTTTTTCTCGATGAGTGTTCACAGCCTCGATGTTCAGGCTAACAAATTCAACCCTACAGCCATATGCTACTGGTGTGAGTTTGATTACTGTGTGAAGTGGAACTTTCAGATACGCTAGGTCCTCTATAAAATCAAATATAGGCAACTCTGAATATAACAGAAACAAGTAAGTCTTAATTCCAAAACAAATGTCATTAACAAGTGGTTTCTTATAAATCAGTAATGACATGTAATAACTATATCAGTTACACAAATAGGCAATTCAAACATCAAATAAAAAGATTAAAACTACTCTATTTTGAAACTAAAACATAAAAGAAATGTAAGTTTACAATTTGTTCACACAATATCCAGAAGTAATTAAAGTCAGAGTTAAATCAATTCTTAATCATGTTAATGCACTAAATATAGAAAAATATGACCAACTAGGACTAGGTGTTACATGAAAGTTTTATTCCTGAAACATTTCAGAATTTGATAGGAGAGCTCATTCTCCATTTTATTCATCCAGGAGAATTCACAAGAATAATGCACTCTCTACACATCTCCAATGGTCAACATAGATCCAATCTGAGGCTTGAACTCAAAATTCAACACATTGGTAGATACAGAAAGAGCGAAAGAGCTTAACTGACTGGCAAGTAGCTTGATCGTTATAATCTGGGGTCTACTCCAAAGATTCAACGAACTTAGAAGGCCAGATAAAAACATCCTAGCTAAACAGTCAAGAATTTTTCAGTTTTCGTAGATGAGGTGACCAAATACTATTAAACCCATATTGTACCATATCTAAAATTTCTTGAAGAAGCTGAAAATTGCATTCAAATATTACAAAATACAATTAAAATACACTATGACAGTCAGACATCAATGGTCATGTGATTCAAAATGACCAAACAAAATGTGAATTTCATTGCCCATGGATCAGGGGTTCAGGTGTTAATTAAGGTCCACCGATTATAAATTGTTTTAGTTTCAAATTGGACTTGTGTTAACTGGAACTACTTTCAATCTACTGCAGGTACTTCTCAAATAATTGATTTGCGGTACAGTCTGGTAAATTTAGAACATCCGATATTTGAATTATTAGATTGGCACATACAGACTACTTCTTTAGAAGAAACTGTACTTTATGAATATTTGTTGTCAGAGTAAACATCAACCAAGGAAACAAAGAAAATTCTGAAAATGAAGGCAGAGAATACCATGTTACCAGGAGTATTGTTGCTATAATTTATAGAACCCAACCTTTATTTGACAGGGTTAAAATTCTATATTTTAAGCATACTTTGATGTTAGAAATAATTTTTGATTATTACAATTTTATTTGAAACTGATAGAAGTGGATTCAAATATTATTTGTTTAACTCAAACTATTAAATTGTAGTTTGTCATCAGAAAAAAGCATCAAAAACAGTATTCCATTCATAAACTGAGAACAGAGTGACTTAAATCAAATTATATTGATTTTATTTAAAATGTGTTATTGCATGTACTTAAAAAATTATGCTGGTTTGTAAAATATTCTTATAAAAATATGGAAAACTTTTTCGTTTATTATAAAAACTACCCAGTATTTCAAAATGTATATTGATTTGAAATTTTCTCTTCACTTTATTCTCAGTTTATGGTCTTGGGGCCAGGTACATGTATGTATAATAATTGACTCTACACATCCAACTGATCCTTTGAATTATAGCAAAACAATTTTTGAGATGACATGATGCAAGGATGATTCATATTCTTTAACATTTCTTAAATATATCTCCCAGGGACTATATCCAAATTACAATTACCAGTTAAAGATAAATCTTCTTCATGTAAGCATGGAAAAGGTAACCTTTGCTTCTCACAAATATCACAATTACATATCTATGATATATTGCAAAGAACTTTTTTTAAATTCTTAAATTGATAAATTTAAAATGTATGGTGTTAAACACATATCCAACCATTACATTTGCAAGTGGAATTAATACATGTAAACATACAATGATGATAACAACAGCAAGCAAACAGTTACTTAGTGAACCAAGTGAAGACAATGACAGAAATCTAGACTACTGGCAGCCCTATAAAGTCTACCTGGGTTTTAACAGGTGTATGTTTTCACACTCACAACCTCTTCCCGACATTTTCATTTTGACCACTGCCTCGTTGGGGACTGGTACATGTGGAATTTCATCTAGAAATTAGAAATTTAACGTCCCCAATTTGCAGTTTATAGTCATTCACACAGAGAAAATGTTCATGAATTTATCACTTTATCCCTTCAACTGCTGCGATGTTTTAAACTGTTTTTTTTTTCAATAACTCATAAAATTTTAAGAAAACTATTTTTTTTTCTAAGTAACACATATTAAAACAGTTGTTTCTGCAAAGGCAAATATAATATTGATACAGTGGAATTCATCTAATCCAGATGCTGTATAATTCAAAATCTTGCCTATACAACATAAACTTTTAGGCCCCTTTCAGATAAATGAATTAAATTGTTTTTTATGTTATATCTTATCCAGAATGTTGTCTTTTTTTTCTTTGGAACAGTGTTGTTCAGATTATAGACAAGTTTCACTGTACATAATTTATCTAAATTCTAAATATTTCATTGCTCTTAATATATATTCCTAGTTATTTTGTATATAATTTGATGGAAAGCAGTTACAGGTATTTGCAAACCTACAACATGCATATACATATAAAAGAAAAATATTGGACTGAAGCATTTTTTAAAGTGAAACTATAGCCCCCTAAATCCCTTTATCCAATTCTTACCAAGAATTTAGTTGAGTTTCACTAATCATAAAATCTGCAAAACATATTGCTATATATTAATTTCATTATTTTGAGATCTTTCGATCTGGAAATTTGATGGAATGGAGGAAAAATAAAGGAAAACTTTAAGAAGTCACCATATTCAAGGAGATCCACTTTTACTTAAAACAAAATATCATTTTAGCATGTATAGCTAATGATTTTTTTTTGTGAAGTCTGTTGAAAGATATTAAATAAATACAGACTGTGGTACCCATAAAAATTTACTTGTAATATTAGAACTTGAAAATTACTTGACTTAATGGGTAAGTCGTTCACTACAACAAAAATTAAAGTGGTCCATCCCCATCATTATGATCTCAATACTCCACAATATGTCAGGAAACAAGAAAGAATTCTAACTGCATCATTAGCCTGATCAAACATAACAAAAAATGAAATATCTTAGTAAACATAGGGTACAAAAGAAAGCATACACAAATTATTCATCCACAAAAAAATGCCCCTTAGGGCAACTTCTACACTTTATAAATTGAACCTATTCTTGAGATGGACGTGTATGTAGAAGTTTGTAACTTCAAACTTGTGTTGAAATGTGGGAAGTTTATTAGTTTATCAACCTGAGACTCTTGTTGAAATGCGAGAACCTTGTTTATTCTCTACTTTATAAACTGAACCATATTTTAAGTGTTATTCTATAAATTACAAATTGAACCTCTATTCTCCACCTTAAAACAGATTTTTTTTTAAAGTGTATTTCTCTACGTTATAAACTGAATCTCTTGTTGAAGTCTGAGTTATCAACTTATTCTGTACATGATAAACTGAACCTCTCATTGAAGTGAAATTCTCAACTTAACTTTGTTTACTGAACCTCTTGTTGAAGTGTGAAACATACACTGCAAACCCATTATCTTTTTACAATACTACATCTGTATGTTACCTTTCTTTACAATATGTTTGATTTGTATATTCAGATCTGTTCTTAATTAAGGGCTTCAGTTTCTTGAAACTATAATTTTAGTCTTTTAAAGAAATCATGATGAAAGCATGGATGTATACATAACAAACATAATAAATAAAAGCAACAATTATAAATGCATACAAAAGCATGAACTAAGCTACAGACACAAACTAATGTCAAGACTGACAAAAAGTTCAACAGACAAAGATAAAACATACACTATTTATCATATATTACATGCATTTATAATGTATGTTTTAAAGTTGTTAAAATCAAAATACTGTAGACGTACTTTTTTTCACGGGGTCATAATTCCGCGGAATCTCAATTTCAGTTTAATCCGCTGGTAGAAAATTATGTGAATTTTTTAGACTTTCACTATATGCCTTACATTTATATTAAGTTTGCTTGGACAAATTTCCGCAGAAAATTTTAGACCACGTACATAGTGTAAATTAATATCACGCGGAAAAAAGTACTTTTACAGTGAGTCAAAATTTAGTAACTGACAAAAAGTTCAACAGACAAAGATAAAACATACACTATTTATCATATATTACATGCATTTATAATGTATGTTTTAAAGTTGTTAAAATCAAAATACTGTAAAATTTAGTAACTGGTCCTATATGCCTTACATTTATATTAAGTTTGCTTGGAGTTTTAGACCACGTACATAGTGTAAATTAATATCACACATATCCTGGTCCTGTAAGACACATTTTTTTTTTTTTTTTTAGTTTTGTTCTTTTTATAGCCAAACCCATTGATCTTTTAAGGTTTATTTACAGTGGAAAGTGTTTCTGCAAGGGACACTCAGCAAAACTGATGAAGAACAACACAAACCACACAAATTGTTTTCTTCTTTTAAAACATATTTCAAGAAGGTGGATGTCGACTTTGACATCTCTAATGCAGGTTCTCATTGCAAACAAGACATTAAAGAGACATGGACACAGGTTCAGCTAAAAATTTTCAAAATTAAATATAATAGGCAGTTTCTAGTGAAAGTTCTGTATCTCCTTTGTAAATCAACATCAACAATTGAAGTTCAAATTTTTGCTGATCACTTCAATTGCCTTAATTAGGAATTGTAAACATTAAAATTACAAACAAAAAACATTAAAAGTTTTAAAAACTAAATTAAAGCTGTGTCCTTGTCCCTTTAAATCTTTAATTAAATACTACTTTTCACAATTCCTTTATAAAATAGAGTGAGAAAGTAATGATGAGAAATACAAGTCAAACAATCTATAAAAAGAAAAAAGAAAAAAAAGTTGCATGGTCAAAAGTTTTGGCACCCAAGGGAAGGTTTTGTTACATTAAATGTTACAATGAATAAACCTATGAAATATGAAAGCCCTAGTTCCAACTGTTCAAAAGTTATGACCAAGGTTAAAGTGTGGTATTCTTTTTTTTTTTTGTAAAAGTGGGTCAAACTCAAAGGTCATGAGGTCAAATTTGGTGGTACCCCCAAAAAAAATCTTATCAAAAGGAATACACCTGTGAAATATGAAAGCCACAGCTCCACCCACTCAATAGTTATAAGCTAGGTTAAAGATGACAACAGAAAAAAAGACAGATAGACAGCCCAGACAGACAGACACACAAAAACAATATACCCCTGGATCGAAAGAATTACTGATATAGTAACTGCTAATGTACTAGTTAGTCCTTCAACTTTTTCAAAACATAATCATAAATTTATCTTTATGTTCTTGATAAAGAGGCTAAGAATACTTTTCTTAAAAATATTCCTTTTATGGGTCTTAAAATATAAATAAACATAAAATAAAAAACAAAAGCAAATACAGAGTAAACTGCAATGAAGCTCACATGCAGAATAATTTTGTGCCCCCTTTAAAGAACATCTTATCACCTATCATCAGTAAAGATATTTCTGTACATCTTAACTGCTTACATACATCATACTTTTAGATTTATGATATTTTTTCTGAGTTTGGTTAATATGAATTATAAAAATGCTTTGTAGTGTAAGAGTTATCTGCTGGCATCAATATGATAAAAATGCTATAAAGAAATTTTTCAAATAGATATTCATTCAATTACAAGCTACACATTATATTCTTTAACATTCAAGATCACAAATAAGATTATTTACATCTTCTAACTTAAAAAAAATCTGTTTTGAACTTCCTTCCTCATTCTGAATTTCTTGTATATTTTCAAATTAACACTTCCGGGATTATTTCGCTATAAGAGATACAGATTATACAACTGCATAGTTTCAAATATTCAAAAATAATATCAATTTACTTTCTTAAAATTCATTTATAAAGAAGTTAGTCCTTAGAGATCACAAACAGATTTAGTTCAAAATCAACTGAAATGGTTTAAAGGCTATAAGCTTGTCAACAGAATTATCAGCCAACAGTAGATGTACTCTGTGGCAAAATTAATTATTCCACATTTGCTTAACAATGTGTAAAATCATAACTTTAATCAACTGAAATAATTTTTTTTAGGACATATTGAAAGAAATCAATAGCTGGGATGTCAGAAAAGATACCTAGCAATATATCCAGGACAGCTGTCTACCAATATACATGGTCAACCTGACAATATGCATGGATTACCTTACAATATGCTTAGATGTGTAAATCACCAATGACAATTAATATGGATGGTTATGTTTGATATTCACAGGAGATGTGAACCCATTTGAGTCAACTTTCGGATGGATTAACTGATGTGAACTTCTGATGATTAAATGGTGTACTCTTGGATTATCTGGGTCCATGAGAGTAGATTTATAAAGCTTTGGTATGTGAACTAGTTTGTATACAGTGTATGAAGATGTTAACAACAGGTGTGTTTTACCTGAGGATTTGTCCTGGAAGTATGCCAGCAGACAGCGGGCCACGGCTTGATGACATACCACCAACACATTCTCCTGTCTCTCCAGTTCCTGTTATAAACATCTCTTAATTTTTACTTTTGTAACAGAACATCATACCTATGTTATATAAAAGAATGAAAGACACAAAAACTTTATAGTTTCTGTGTTTACCAGCATTTTGGTACCTTTGCTGCTGTAAAAAGTTTCATAAAAGGTTTTAGTTTGCCATATTTCTCCTAATCTTCATTATTTTAGAGCCTCAATTGGTCTATAAGTTGTTCACTTGTTAATAGTTCAAATGAAAAGGCACATTCAGATTAAAGGAGATAATTTGCTTTCAACAGATAATTAGACACATGCTTTGAAAAGATATATATTTCTAACTTTTTTATGTTTAAAATGACACAGATTTCAAATTATTAACTTCTCTGATGACCCAGTTGAAACTTGAAGATGCCTTACCATAATGACTGGTTCTAGTCTAGCCACTAGGTCCTGGTAGGACTGAAAAGTTTATAAGATCTCATTAGGATAATACTGTGTTGTAAAAATATTTGTCTGATATAGAAGATCATAAAACAGACCAAAACAGATTATCAAAGTTCTCAACAGTAAAAGTTAGAATGTATATTTTTATTTTCATAAGAAGCTTTATCCATACAAGAAGATTCAAACAAGGAACAATCTTTAAAACAATTTGATATGAAAAAAAATCTTTCAAGAAAGTTGTGAACAGTTGTCTCTAATTCATTTAACGTCCACATTACCAGGTATAAACTGGGTGAAATTCAAACTTATGCTCAAATTAAATAAGTTAACTTAATTTTACCATGAAACCCTTGTAAATAGGTATACATCACAATTTACCTCCCCTCCTGGGTATCTGTAGTGAAATTTATCCTGATCCCTCATTGCGAATTCCATGGGGTGCTGGGCCTGAATTTCCTCATAGGTCATCCCCTCACATATACCCTACAAGAAGACATTAATGGAGATTTCCCATAATGGTATAAACAAAAGTTATAAACAATTTAATCCTTTATTATCAGCTGATATATATTTATATTTTAAGTAAATTCTTTTAAATCTTTTTTGTTTGTAATTGAGTATGTTAAGTGTATTGGGTACATAATATACGCCTAACTTACAGCATCAATTTCATTCAGAGCTTTCCAGTGCTCCACTGGGGCATCTACATGTCTGGCCGTTGCTTTCGTTCGCTTGAGTTCACTAGTCCACACTTTTAGATTAGCAATTTTTTCATTTTCCACATAACGGGCTAAGGCAGAGGCATACTAAAATTGTACATTAAATTAAATATTAATAAACTTTAAAAGAACAAACAACCAAAACAAGGGAAAACAAAAAGCATGTATATTTGTTCATGCAAATATAGTTTTGAACAGATCTAAATAATGCTTTCCCTATGACATCTGATAGATCCCCACCTCGTCCCCCCTTGGTGACAATTCACTGTCTCCCCCAATCCTCCCCTCTAGATTCATCTGAGATTCTCCATGCTGAAAAATAATACCAAAAAAAAAATCATTAAAAAAAGTACACTGTACAGCTTGACCATTGACTATCAGGTATTTTAAGCTACAATTAATTTTTTACCAAGGGAAGTGGAGGCTTAAAGGGGAAATCTGCCACTGACATAAAATCCTTTAAAAAAGATTTTAAGGTAATTTTCAATTTTTCAGTCACTTGGAGTAATAAACATAGAGTACATTACTGATGTTTCTTCACACCATAAAATGTTTCGAAACTTGGGCCTGATATGGATGTGGAATTAAAACTCTGTTTGATAACTTAAATGTCTTTTGACTTCAAATTATATATTTTAACTCATGGTTATACATTAATAAGGTGGAGGGGTGTTTTTTAATACAGTGACTATTCGCATTTTGCACTGTAAAAAACTTAAAAGAGAAGAACTATGTGAAGACTTCTGAGAATATTAATTGTCTTTTTGATGATTAAAATTCAGAAATTGGCCATCAAAGCCATAGTTTACTTACCCTTGTTAAGTATATAGTTCTTGGCAACACATGAATATTCATGAGGTAATATACAACACGACTTTGTAGATGACCTGAAAAAATAAACATACAAAAATTCACTGAAAATATGAAAGAATTAAAGCTTTTTTCCTAACATTATTTATTGCACTGTTCTGATATACAGTTTATTAAATGTCAGATCTGTCAATAGACCAGAATGCTTGGAACAGCTCAATGTGTTCTACTGCCTGATGCCAATGACCAATTGAACGCATACATTTGGAATGTTTTGGGGCATACTCATAATACAGACCCTGAGACGTGCTACTACCCCAAAAAAGCGTGTGACTTTCGTGTGCTTTCCGTTTCGTGCAAACCGTGTAGCGTTTCGTGTAAACCGTGCAGCGTTTCGTGCAAACCGTGTAGCGTTTCGTGTAAACCGTGCAGCGTTTCATGTAAGCTCCAAAGCGTTTCGTGCAAACCGTGTAGCGAGCGTGTAAGAACCGTGTGAGAAATGTGCGACTTTCGTATAAGAACCGTGTGAGAAACGTGTGACTTTCGTGCAAGAATCGTGTAAGATTCATTCCGAAGTCATTTCATTTTAAATATGGCTATCGATGGGTCAGGATGTCAAATTGTATTAGTATTTTATTATTGAATAAGTTTAGTTATGCTAGTGATATTTTAGGAGAAAAAAACAAACAAAAAAGGGAACAGCAAAATGAAATTACACGGTAATGTCTAATATATATTTGTTTGTTTTCTTTTCCTTCTAAAGAAAATGTGTTCAAATTAATCAACTATGTACAACAATTTTAAGGGCATTGAATTCAATATACTATCAACGCGATCATGGCTTCTTAAATATTTTTTCTCAAATAAAGAAAGAAATACCAGTATTATTCTTTTTTAATTTAAAGCAAAAATATATCAGGACTCCGCTCTTGTCTTTACATTTAAAGTACGTAAATGAAAGTTTTGAAACGATGTGTCATTTAATACTTTTTAATACATAAAACTTCTTGCTTTATTGTCAAATAAATGGATTTTATAATTTTAATTCACATGCACTGACGATCACATGTTTAGAACTGAGGGGGGGTGTAAAATTAAATTACAAGTACAGTCTTTCATTTTTTGTTGGAACTTTCAAGCTAATGTTAGTTTAAATAAATGCTTAATTTTCTATTCCGTTTTTAATCCTTTGTTTAATATGTGCACAGAAAAACCCCTTAAAAATGTATTGGAATCTTCTTTCCACCTTTCAACTGTGATCAAGGTCATTTACAACAGCAATCACGGGCTCAGAGTGCATGGCAACTGAAAACCTGTTTTGCTATATGTACATGTTGAGTTCACGGCTTAATGACACCTGAAAATTATGACTGGATTTTATTTTTTTAAATAAAATGGTTCTATAAATATTTAATGGGTACAAGTTATAAAACAGCGGATTTCATCTTTTATTTGTAAATCCGAATTTCTAGCCGTAAACAGTAAAATAAACAGAACTGATTTGGTAGTCTTTTCATGAATATCATGTAAGAAAAGCTTAGGAGTAAATCATGAATAATTGCATATTATTTGTTTTATAAATCACGTACTTTTTATTTCATCTAAGATATTTAAGTTTTCTTGTAATATACCTGAATACCGGTGTAAAGATCGATCTACATTGTATGTATAATGTATAGTCAAATTCCGCGACTATTAATTAATGTGCACATATATACATACGTTTAGTCGGGTTTTGAAATGAAGGATTTTACAGTATGATGGGTATACTGATGTTGTTTGATAAGCTTCATGTACAAAGAGAAAGAGATTAAAAATAGATTAAGACATCACATTTAATCCCCCCTTTACCGGTTTCCTCCTATGGATAATGCTTACGTAAGATAAAAAAATTTCTTTGAAAATGTATCAATAATCGTTAGTAGAGTATACAGGCAAATTTTATTACTATATCAAAATCAAGAAAAATAATCCGACTACGGAAATCAAACACAATATAATCAATATTATTTAAAATCAATGAGTTCATATACTTGCAGTAAGAAATCGAATTTGTGTTTAATTTATTAAATTATACTCGTAAAAATATTACATTGAAATGAATGACTAATATATAAAAAAATGTATTTTATTAAACAGTCATTCATGATATCTGCATTTCGTTTTTAAACAGTTGGATAAATAAATAAATATGAAATGACAATTATTTATTAATTAATTACGACTGTCAGAGTATTAAATATTTCTATCGGTTTATATAATACTAGTGTACTGATATCTAATTTAAACAGCTGCTAAATGTGGCTTTGTGAAAGATTTCCATCTAATTAATGATAAAACCATAAAATGCCCAAGATATTCCGAGTAGAAAATCTAAATCAAGGCCAAAACGTGCGAGAATCGTGTACAAAGCGTGTGAGAAACGTGTACAAAGCGTTTCGTGCAGCCTTTCGTGCAAAGCTTTTCGTGTAAACCGTGCAAAGCCTTTCGTGTAAACCGTGTAGTGTTTCGTGTAAACCGTGCAGCGTTTCGTGCAAACCGTGTAGCGTTCGTGTACCGTTCGTGCAGTGAGCATGTGGGGTAGTAGCATGTCTCAGGGTCTGTAGTATCCTTATTACAAACTCAACATTTAATACAACACCAACATATGGAACCCTCAACTTCTTAGTATGTATAATTAACTGTATATATTTTCATTTCTATTTGTTTGAAAGTTATTTGACTTGATTTCTTGATCATTTTATCAGAATGTAAATTTTGCCAAGAAATAGGTCAGGAGTTAAGGAGGCATAATATGCATGTAAATCTTATGCATCTGTCTTTGTGTCTGACCCTAAGGAGGCCAAATATGCACGTAAATCTCCTTCAGCTGTCTTCCTGTTTGATGTCAGTGGGCAGAAACATTGAAACTGACATGAGAGGCCTTGTGTAATTTAAATTTATTAGTCTACAATTATTTTAAAATCTGAATTTACAATTTTATTTCACAACGAAATGGAAATATAAGGAATAAATGTCTAGTTATGCCCCTTATGCAATTTATCCCATGTTTTCAACTATTCCCAGCATTCTCTATTAACTGGACAGTGACTTGATCCTTGTCACTATTTTAATACCTGCTACCGTGTGGACTAGGAACCTCTCCCCTTGGTTAAATATCTGTATATAGGAGAGGTCTTTATCACTATTTAATACCTGCTAGCGTGTGGACTAGGAATCTCTCCCCTTGGTTAAATATCTGTATATAGGAGAGGTCTTTATCACTATTTAATACCTGCTAGCTTATGAACTAGGAACCTCTCCCCTTGGTTAAATATCTGTATATAGGAGAGGTCTTTATCCTTGTTGTGGTCCAGCGATTCGTACATGTTGTTGTAGTGTTCTATTCTCTGCATAAAATCCTCCACTGCATCGTCCTTATTCATCCCTATATAGTCTGGACTACACACCTTTACTTCCTGTGACATAATGGACAAAAAAATAATTATTAACCACTGCCTAAAAATTGAATTATTGTTAGGCACTTTTTTTCCATGACTGTATGACATATAGTTTCAAATAAAATAAAATGAATGGTATGATACACTAAAATAGAATGGAGAAACATAACTAAATAATTATATAAAGTTAGCATTTAATATACTACAGAGTATGTGACACAATGAGAGAATTTAAAATTCATATATACCCGATTCTCATTATATCGCGGGTTCCATAGTATCGCGGTATATTCCAAAAAATCATATACACAGCTCATATCATTTTTGTGGATAAATCTATCTATCTGTCGTCTGAATGTAAATTTTTGTGATGATTACAAAGAATGGAACATGCGTCGGAAAAGTTTTAATTCAAATAAAACGCATTTTTCCAGATTTTCATTCCTGTTTTTAGTATATTTAGACCACTGAATTTATAATCTAGTAAAATGCATAATAAAGTTCATGTTTTGAAAGTCTTTAGTTTGGATGATTGCTTATTTTTTATGTAGAATTACATCGTAAAATTAAAAACTAGAACTGTCCAATAGGGACAAATACCCCCGCTGGGTTTTTCAGAGTAGGTGCCAATTCAGAAATATTTTATGGATCTAGTAAGAGGTGTTGATCACTATTGTCTAATAAAGTGCCCCGCCACAGCATGATACCCCCATCAAATATTGTTTGATAATCATAAATTGGTTAGGGTGCAAGAAAATCAAGTAACCTTGATTAACAGATTGACACAGATTTCAATGATCTAATTTCCATTTCTTATCATGCTTAAAATATTGTACATACATCTCTAAGAGACTTACAGTGTAGGGATTAATTAAATAATACATCATATAATTCTAAACTGGCTGTGTTAAAGCTTAACAAATATCCATCTGCAGCTTTAAATTGTTTATTGCATATTTTATGAAAATAATGGAAATGCTACAGTCTAATAAAAAAAAAAATCAAAAATCAATTATTCTTTAGACTATAAAATTCTAAGTGAGACATGACTGCAATTTGTTGCAAATATATAAAAATTGAAATGTAATTTTTTTTTTCAATGAACACATGTATAATTAATTTTAGTTATATTATACAATACTAATTCAGTTTTAATCATACACTAAAACATCAATTTGTTTTAATTACATTACACCAATTGAAAGATCTTTATCTGAACTACAGCCATCAAGAACTCTTAATTAACACAAGCAACTATAAGGCCATTTCTTTTTGCCCAACTCCCAAGAGAAAAATTAAGATAAGCACTACATGATGCTCTTGTTAGTTAACTCCCGATAAAGAACTCTCTAATTTGATATGCACATTTCTGCTATCAAAATTTCTCCTTGACTGTAAGTGCTTGATAATTATGCCCATGGGACAAACTGAATTCCTTTCAAATCATTAACATTTGTTACAGAATTTGCTGTAAAGTATATGATAAAAAATAAGTTTTTACTTAATTTAGCACTTTTTAATAAGGATACAACTATATTTTTACATTTTTTAGTATTATGAAATTTAAAAATTTTAAAGACTTATTTTTTTTTTTTAAATCACTTAAATTAAAGGTCACAGTGACTTTGAAATAGGTCGTGACACACCGTCTACCCAAGATGCATAAATTGTCCAAGTTTGATGATTGTAAGTCTAATAGTTTTCTAGTTATGAGCCAAACAAAATCACAAAATAAAAAAGAAAAAACGCCTGTAAAATGCAGAAAAATCATCCAATCATGATGAAAATCCCAGGTGCACACCTTCATATGGTGAATAATAAGTGTATAAATTTTCAGACAAATCCATCCAACAGTTTCTGAGAAATGGTCCGGACAAAATCTTGTCTACAGACAGACGGACAGACGGACAGACAGACGGACATGGTGATTCCAATATACCCCCCTAAACTTCGTTTGCGGGGGTATAATAAGAATTGAAGTCCGTGTCAAAAACAAGGTGGCATGTTTCCCCATACCGCGATACTATGAGACTCTCCAATTTAGGAGGTAAATAAGACTTCCTGTTTTAAAAATAGACTACAAATTAAACGATGCAAGCTTGGGAAATAATTTGATACTAAAAAGATAGGCCATAGTTTGGTTTATGAATATCATTTGATGAAAGTTTAAGTAAACAATTGGAATTACACTTTTTATGCAAAAATTTTTAAGCACCGCGATATAATGAGACACCAGTATAAAGTTTGCATTGTACAGTCAATGGACAAAAGTATTCGTCATTTTAATTGGCGTTGTGTTAATCGCGATGCCTCTTTCGGCTATTTTTTCCACTTGCGCTATTTATACAACAAACGAAATAGAATGAAACTTTCAATAAAGAGACTGGGGAAATTACGTCACGATTTTGTGACGTCATTTTGTCACTTGTGTGTCTGTAAACACTGGAAAACATCACTCGAAAACATGGGGCGAAAATCAGTTGAGCACTGAGGTAAAAGAAATGATCGTAAAATCTGCAAACCATACTCCAAATAAAGCAGAACTGGCGAGAATGTTTGGTATACCAAGGTCAACAATCGTGAGTATTTTGAATAAATTTGACAGACTGGGTACTGTAGAAAACTTGCCGAGATCTGGCCGTCGACTTTTGTTTACAACTCGGGACAAGACGAAGTTAAGTCGCCTCGCTAAAGCAAACAGAAGGGACACTTTGACGGATTTAACAAACAAACTGAACGAAGGAAGAGGAAGACAATTTAGTGAGAAAACAGTATTTAGAAAATTACGTGAAGAAGGGTACAAAAGGAAACGTGCAAGGAGGACTATGGTGGTTCGATGTGTGAACAGAAAAAAACGGGTAAAATGGTGTCAAGAACGAAAAAACTGGAAAAGTGATAATGAATGGAAAAAATATATATTTTCCGATGAAAGTCAGATTGTTATCGGGACAGATAACCGTGTGTATGTGTGGAGAAAGGACGCCGAAGCGAACAGTCCCCATTTGATTTGTCCGCCATCGAAAAGGAGGGTAACACTTATGATCTGGGGATGCATGTGTTTTGATGGTATGGAAACTATTGTACCTGTCGAAGGTAATATAAATGCACTCAAATACTTGGAAATAGTTGACAACAATTTATGGCCTGTAATTGCCAGACATTTCTCGAACAAAGACTATGTTTTCCAAGACGATAATGCTCCCGTACATAGGGCTCTCGTAGTGAAAAACTATATGACTGAAAATAATATTAACTGCACAGATTGGCCAGCTCAGTCTCCAGATTTAAATGTGATTGAAAACATTTGGTTAAAGATCAAAAGAGAGCTCAAAGGCATGTCCGCAACTATTGAAAGTCGCGATCAGCTGTTTGAGGCAATTAGACAAGTGTGGGAAAACATCCCCTTGGAATACGTCCACAGCCTCTACGCATCCATTCCAGATCGGATTAAAGAAGTAATCCGTATGAAGGGAAACCTGACCAAATATTAGGTAAGTTACTTTAATTTTAAGTATACAAATCTCCGTTTAAAACTTCCGTTGTGAACGTAAACAACGCGACGCCATTTTGAAAATGACGAATACTTTTGTCCATTGACTGTAGCTTGATTGAAAATAACAATTAACCATACATGTTAACTCTCCCGATTTAGGCGGGAGTCTACCGCTTTTTCACTCCATCTCCCGCCTACCGATTTAATTCAGAAATCTACCGCTTTTCTACAAAAGCTTCGTCTAAAGTATTTTTGGTTCGCTTGGGTATCCATTTTTGAAGCCACTCTCATAAAATCTCGCTAGATATCGCGTGATTTGACTCGGAATCATACAAACGCTTTTTTGTACATAGATTTCAAGCACGGATTTGACAACGACAACAACATAAGACTACCAGTGATTACATTGGTTACGATAAATTAATCAACATCCCTGCCATGAAAAAGGAGATGCAGCTTTTAAGAATTAGATGAAAGCATTTTACATCGTCTTTAAAAGCACAAAAGCTCACAACTTTATCAAGAAAGTCAATAGAAATCACTCGATCACTCGATTGACCAAGCCATGTGGCACATCTCTACTTTCGTTTTCGATCATCGCGGGAAATCTGATTTATATAACGAAAGATACGAACTTATTTTAGATCTAGATTAAACCATGCCATCATTTGTTTTGTTTAAAAACTGAATGAACATTCAGAATTATTGCTTTTAGGCTATTTCAGCAAAGATCACTCTTCAAAAGGCTAAGTAAAGCAGCCAATCCAAGCAAAATGATGAGCATGAAAAATATTTAAATTTGTACAATTTATGTCAAACTTAAGGTGTTTCTGTCTTCTTATTGCTGTTGATATTTAATATTAATAAGTGTAGGTACCTGATTTCATTTAAGGCTTGTAATATACATGTATATTACATGAAAGATATCGATAATCCAAGCGTTAAACAACACGCGCGCAATGCTACCGCTTTTGAGGTCTGAATCTCCCTCTTTTTCATCACAATAGGTTAACATGTATGCAATTAACCCACAGATGTAAAATGCTTGCCAGTGCAGAAATCACAAAACCTTAGGTGAGAGAAGACTCTCTCTGAGTATCAACCAAACATAAAGAGGTCAGTAACATTTTCTTCAGCATTCTTATTGAGAAAAACAAAACCAAGGAATTTGACTGCATGCTTTCTAAATGTTGACTGAACAATGATCTCCAAATATTTTTTGGGGCTGACCAGGTTGAATCAAATATACATTCAGTATTAAAAAAAAAAATAAATGGTGCCTGTTTTGGAGGGTAACAGTTAAAACTGACACCCCAAGAAAACCACTATCAACTGCTGACACGTCGGTTGACAATGGTTTTCTTGGGATTTCAATTTCTAGTGTTACCCACCAAAACAGGCACTATTTATATAATATGGTGCAGTAACAGTGTCCTACTGTGTACAAAAATAAACCGAGTGGACATACCAGAATATTGGCTTCAATGATAGAAGGATCGTCACAGATGGACTCCACAAAGAACAGCTTGAACTTGTTCTTGACCTGAATGATGTCAAAAAGGAGTTTTCTTCTCTCTCCAGTTGTGTTGGTGGCATCCAGTACCTGTCAAAAAAATATACCTTGAAATATAGACCCTTTCTGTTATTAACAAATCTCTTTTTAATACTGTAGACTGGCAAATAATCACAATGGTTTTTATTTCACTATGTTCGCGATAAATGAGTTTTCCACAAAATCAAACCCGTCGTGAATGCTAACTTTAGTTTTTAAAACGTTTTATGACAATTTTCTCCCGAGTTTGGACTTTCAGTGGGCGTGGCATTCTCAGCCCTACGTAATGACGAATACTAGTAGATTCTCATTGGTTTAGAAATTAATAACAACAGGAACTTAAAATTGTTGTTGACAACGATGAGACGTATGCCCCACCTCTGTGTCGTGAGAGAACTTTTAATTGGCTATTTACTACACCAGTTGACATTCGGCCGCATTTCTATTGTATTTATATTTCAACAGTGAAGGGAAGCTGTGTAAATTTCAGAAGCTAATTAGGTAACGTCGAGAATGCAACGCCTTACTGAAAGTCCAAACTAAGCGTGTAATGGTCCTAAAACTTATGCAAACTTTAAATTAATTTCTTGCAGCATGAAATCAAAACAATCGCAATTGGTACTTTTTTGAGAAATTCTGAACTTTTAACACCAAGGAATTAAAACGACTTACAGTAAAAGATGCATTCAGTGTATAATATTATAAGAACAGTTTTGGATGAGCCAGAGAGCTGCATCACATCAAGTTTAAAGGTTAGATCATCAGTACATTATGCATACTCAGTAATATGTCATCAGTTTCAGAGTGGGGGTGATATGCACTAAGAAAACCACAGTGTGGTGATCTGGAAAGTCAGATCACATTGTCATGTAATTGCCTGAAAATCAACAGTAAAACTGAGTGTTACACAGTTGGGGAGAATATAAGCATTCATTACAAACCCAACTGCATCTTCCCTAGTCAAGAGTTTCTGATCCGCTCCGCTCCATATAAACCCTTGACAAAATGGGCTAAGTTTGACGGGGTTTACAGTCTATCCCAAAAGCACCGGTCTGTCGGACAAAACAGGTGAAAGTCTTACTGGTCTGATGCACTACCAAGTAAAATCAGTCCGTTTGTCCGAGGTTTGTTTTGGTTGGGTTTTAACTTTTATATTTTCTATATCATCATATAGACACTTTAACTAATACCAAACACATTAAAATTTTGTTGATTGTGATTGTTTTAAAACCTACTTCCGCCATGAGGTTTCGAAAATATTTCGATAGGGCAGTTATATTTTAATGTGTTATTTGTTTATTGATTTATATGACATAAAGAAACATTGTTATGATCATTAAATGATAAAAGTTTTGGACTGCTGACAACTTGTTTGGTCCTGTGAAATTGTTTTAACTGTCTGTCCAAATGTTCTCTGATGATTTTTCTTTTTCGCAAAGACTGGGTTTACTGTCACGCCATCTAGTGAGATTACACATTTTGAACTCTACTGACCTCTGCTATTGGCCAATCAGAGAAAACAAATTCAAGAGAGAATTTGAGATAATACTGGAAGTCGGTAATAAATTCAATATAACTCCACTAAAAAGCTTAGACAAACCTTTAACTGGGCTATTTAATGATAAAGACATTATCCTTGTGACTAAAACTGGTGTGATTTTCTGTTTACAATTTAGTTCAGTTTAAACTAGATATCATTGAGATGGTGGCCATCTCAAAGGGCCCCGCTTTCAACAATGAACATGAAAATGTAAGGTAGTTTAAAAGGGTTTATTTTGAAGAGGAACATTTGTGTACTACAGTAAAAGTTGTTTTGTACCACTTCACGGATATTGCAAATTTACAGATATATATTGAAGTTATCTTGTTTCCCCAGCTTTAAAAATTTAAGGAATTCATTAAACAGATATGACGAATTACGGATATAGCGAAGTTATTTCATAGGTCGCAGTGACTTCTTTATAACTGAGTTTAAATGTATTATGGAATGTGTTGTTTGAGGCTGACTGAAATTAAGGGGAAAAATTTATGCACCAAACAAAGATTTTAAACAGAAAGGCTAATTCTGACCATGACCTAGAAACTTCCACCAAGGTCACTGCATATCCATTGACCAGTGGCACTCTGTGGGTGATGTATGAGCCAGATTGGGCCAAGGAGAGAGAAGATATGCTCCGGACAAGGATTTTTCATATAATTCTGCTATGATCTTGAAGTTTGACCTAGAAACATGCTTCAAGGTCACTGCACACCGGCTACCCAAAGGCACTCTGTGGGTGAAGTATCAGCCAGATTGGGCCAAGGAGAGAGAAGAAATGCTCCGGACAAGGATTTTTCATATTTAATTCTGCTATGACCTTGACGTTTGACCTAGAAACATGGTTCAAGGTCACTGCACACAGGCTACCCAAAGGCATTCTGTGGGTGAAGTATGAGCCAGATTGGGCCAAGGAGAGAGAAGATATGCTAGGGACAAGGATTTTTCATATTTAATTCTGCTATGACCTTGACGTTTGACCTAGAAACATGGTTCAAGGTCACTGCACATCGGCTACCCAAAGGCACTCTGTGGGTGAAGTATGAGCCAGATTGGGCCAGGGAGAGAGAAGATATGCTCCGGACAAGGATTTTTCATATAATTCTGCTATGACCTTGATGTTTGACCTAGAAACATGCTTCAAGGTCACTGAACACCGGTTACCCAAAGGCACTCTGTGGGTGAAGTATGAGCCAGATTGGGCCAAGGAGAGAGAAGCAATGCTCCGGACAAGGATTTTTCATATAATTCTGCTATGACTTTGATGTTTGACCTAGAAACATGGTTCAAGGTCACTGCACACCGGCTACCCAAAGGCACTCTGTGGGTGAAGTATGAGCCTGATTGGGCCAAGGAGAGAGAAGATATGCTCCGGACAAGAGATCTCGGACGGACGGACGGACAGCTGGACGGACGGACGGACAGACTGATCACTATAGGGCGCCCGCCAAGCGGGGCCCTAATAAAACAATCATTTTGATTGGTTCATGCAAACTTGGATGAGGCAATCAGAGAACACATTTCCAACCCCAACGCATTTCCAACCCCGTCAAACTTAGTCTATTCGGTCAAGGCTTTATGTGGAATGGATCAGAAACTCTTGACTAGGGAAGATGATCCAACTATGTATCATTCAATTTTACTGTTGAATTAATGCAATCACATGATGTTGTGATCAGACTTTTTGGATCACCACACCGTCAGGTTTACTGAAGCAATATCACCAATGATGTACGCAGAAACATGACGTTATTTTTCTTACAGATTAAAAAGTTCCTTGACATTATACATTGTTTAAGGGACAAATATTATAATTGATTTCTTTTTTTTTTTAACTACATTTTGCTAATTGTAAAGGGGGTATATAATAAATTTATCATTATAATAAAAACTTTATCTGAAGGGTCGTATCTTGTCGAGTTGACAGGCGCAGATCATCAGATCAAACAAGACACAAAGCGTAAAGATTAATCTGAAGATCTGCACCTGTAAAGGAGATGTGATATGACTCTTCTGATCAGGTTACCATCATAATAATATATATGGAGATTACGTATATGCATGCCCTTTAATTGTTAATTAATACTTTTTCAGAATTTAAATGAATGTTGACAAGTAAATACAATTGTAGATATATACTTACAGCAACCTCACCTCCATTTTGAAGAAACTTACAGGCATCATCAATTGCCATCAAAGCACACTTCCTGTAAGATAAAAAGAGGTTTGTAAAATTCATGTATAAATTAATTAATAACATGCTATACTTATTTATACAGTTGAAGTCTGTTACTTTAAACATTACTAACATGAAGACCATTAATATTTCAAGGTGAGTATGGTTCCGATCACTACCTCTTTTTGTATCTTTAATCTCAGATCCATGAAGCCATGATTTTTTTGGTCTGTTTGATTTAATAGACAATTTCTAAATGCAGTATGGTTTGACTGTAGTAGTTCGACTCCCTCTCAAAGTTATTGACCAAACATGAATACTGTGAAACTTGGTTATAGCGAAGTCACTGGGACCTGTATGAAATTACTTTGCTACATGTATGTCCGTATTTCGTTATATTCGTATACGAAGGTTGATAAATTTATATAGCTGGGGATCCAGGATAACTTCGCTATATCCATGAATTCGCAATATCCGTGTTCGAACTACACGAGTTTTACTGTCAGTAATGTACTTTTCCTGTCAGTAATATAACTTTTAAATTGCTGAAATGACCTAAATATACATCCTCAGGTCACCAAAATTACTTGTTATATCAAAGTACATGTATGAGCCTCTAATGTTCTCCACTGCACCATACAGTCGCGGTAGGAATTATACATTTTTCACAAAAAGTGACCTTTAACTTGTGGAAAAACTTGTGGTCAAGATTACAATACACCTTCAGGTCCTAAGCAATTCTTGTACCATTTATGACCTACCAGTGATTCTATGAAAAAGTTGTAGGTCATACTAAATTGCATGGATAGACTGACCAAAAAAATATGACAAAATGAACTACAAATGAATATGATTCCTATACATTAATCCTCCAAATTTTCTTATTGGGGTAAATAATTTATAATAGAGAAATCAACATTATAGGTCTACCCTACAGTAGTGCCTGATACCTTCAAAGCCTTGTAACAAATAAATCCACAAAATACAAGAGGCCCATGGGCCACAGTGCTCACCTGAGTCACTTTAGTCCTGCTGTGAATAAGATTTTTACCATATATTTATATACATATTCCTATGTAAAATTTTGATTCACTTTTTGTAGCACAGCTAGGAGCCATGATTTGAATAAAATCTAATCTACACTACAAAAAGGTTGCTTCAAAATAAAACTGATTTCTCATGGCTTTTTTGTTCTTCGGAGAAGAAGGTTTAAAAGGAATTTCCAATAAATTCCCAACAAGTTTTCTACCATCCTTAAGGATGCTGAAAATTACATTCAAAACATGATTCATCATGGCTTTGCTGCTTTTGAGAAGGGGAATTTTAATGAATTTTTCTAATAAAATTCTAAAATTTCATTTGCTATAATGGCTCAGCCATACTGCTGGGAAGGGAGGGTGGACATTAGATTATACAATGCCTCAGGAAGATCCACATAAGTTTTGAATTTCCTGGCCCAGTGGTTCTTGAGAAGAAGGTTCTTCATTTTAACAATTTTTTTTTAAAAAAACTCTACTTCACCCAAGGATGCTTTATAGGAATTTTGGTTAAAATTGGCCCTGTTGTTCTTGAGTCGAAGTTGGGAATGTTAAAAATTACAGATAGACAGACAGAAAGCTACACAGACATACAATGGGTGATCAGAAATGTTCACTTGAGCTTTCAGCTCAGGTGAGCTAAAATATAAACACTACTGATGTAGCAAAATTACTTCATCAAGCATTTAAAGCATACACCAATTTACGAATATCATAATTTCAACTAGAAAATTTTGAAACTAAAATTAATAGTGTGTTTCTGTTTAAATGCTTTATACAGGCACCAATTTAAAGCAGCTTGAACAAGAAAAAATATGAGGGCACAGTTATATTTACTTGTGATGCATTTAAATTTGCATCAATATTGCATGTCATATCTTTAATTGAAGTTATCTCGGTTAAAAATTGACATAAGCTGACCTCATAAAGCATAGAAGTGAGAAAACTTTTTTACAGATCTGGTTCATTGAATAATAAAGCAAAAAAAAGATTTTTACACTTCTGTGAAAGTTTGTTCTTCTAATGGCTAACACACAAGTGTGTAAAAGACAGTGAAAGCATTGCAGAAACTTAAGTAAGTGTAATCAAAAACATTAGTACGTAAAAAAAAACAAACTTCCTGGTACAGCTGACCCACTTACTGTCTAATTGCCTGGGCCTCCGTATTATCTTGTCGGAAAAAGTCATGATTCCGATACTTGTCAGTGGCGGCCCGTCGATATTCCCCGACGTTAAAAGCTGAAAATGTTATAAAACACTTGTCAAACGTGAGGTGAAGGGTGATCAACTTACTGTCGTGTGGCCTCTGCTTCCACATTATCGGCACGGAAAAAGTCGTGGCTGCAATCCGTGCAGACCTCCCGTCGATACTCGCCCACATTGAACGCTGAAAGAAATGTTGACTCTTGGAGAGCTGGAAACTGTGGCCAAATATTGTACATCATACTTTAGAACAATTGTTTTCTTTTATCTCTGCATGGAGTATGCAAATAATGAATAGGAATCAAGCTTTATAAAAGTCCACTGCAACAATATGTACCGGGAGCAGTGCAAACAAGGACTCTGAAGTCATCAGAGGTGGGATTAGGTGCCATGGAGTTGTAAGCATCCCCTGTCAACCAGACAAATCTCTAAAGAAGGACATAGCTTCCAAATCAGCATTAAACATTTCAATTTTTGAGTGAAACATATATAACATTGAATTTCATTGATTTTCATGCCCTCGGATCGAAAGATCCTGGGGGTATATTGTGCTTGCCCTGTCTGTCTGTTTGTCTGTCTGTTGTCAACTTTAACCTAGCCCATAACTATTGCCCTGTCAAGGGTTAGTGTAAACCAGTTCAGTCTTCGTCCCACTCCAGAATTGTGTTACCATTGGGGGTAAAGTGTTTCATAAACACATCTTGTTATTCATAATTTAATGCATGTTTGTTACCATATTCATTGTGAAATGCATAAAATTTTCATTGCGTCATTTAAACTGTAGTATAGTTCATATATGAATCACATTGTTAAGAGTAATTCAAAAATCCATTCATAGGTTACATTTTGTTGTCTAGTCACTTTTAACTGCTTCCAATAATTATGTGTGCTTTTCAGATAATATTTCTTTATTTTCCCATTGACGTAGCTAGATAGCATACACAGTAGGTAAAAGTATTGAGAAAATCTATTTCTGTTCATAAAATTTTAACTTCCCAGTCCCCCTTCTGTTTTTTTCCACGCTGTCTACTTTGTGACTATATACCTTTCGTTTTAATTCCGATCCAGTTGAGATATCTCGTCAATTTCTTTGACATGTACGTCTTGCCACGGGCTGGTAATCCCACCATTGATATAACTGTCGGCTTCTGTATCACATTGGGACATGATGCTGCAAAATAAATCACATAAAATATTATGTGACATGAATTTCTTTGTAGTTTCCTGCTGAGTAAGATTTATCTCCCTGGAAAGTAATTATTATTTTACTGTAGACATGCATTATATACAGGCTTATTTTTGCCACGGTTTATTTTCACCCTTTCAATCTTGCAAACCATTTTGCCCAGTCTTAAATTCGGCCAGTCACTCTGTTGTTTAAGAAATTGTACTGAATTCTTTGAATTCGCCATTTTAAATTCCCCCACCAGTGTTAGGGTGAAATAAAATGGCCCGGGGCAAATTTTTCCCCATATATACAATATATCCCTTGAAACTTCTATCCATGGCAGGAAAATCAAAATTAATCAAGGTCATTTCAATTTTTTTCAATGTTTAATGCCTTATCACACACCTTGGTTTTTCCCACAAAGACCATACAAATCACATAAAACAAGAGGTCAGCACACTGATTAATTTAGGGAGTTTCTGAATTCTGCTGTCAATTTTGATTCTTTTTTTTAAAGAATATTCCTTTTAATATATAACTACTAAGTTATTAGCTATCAATACCATCTTAAGGGGGCTCTCTACAACGTCACAACATGGCGTACTTCCGTAAAAACGCCATTTTGATCCCAAATGATCAGATTCAAATTCACTTAACACCGATAAATCACTGAGTATAACACAACATGCGATATTGTTGATGGAATGTACATTATATCACATCAATTAATACAGTGTATTGCCCAATAAGTATCCTTTCTTTAAAAATGATTTGTTTGTCAATTTATTCAATTTCTACTTATTTAATTATTACAGAAAAAATACTTTTCAGTCAAAGCATGCAACAATAAGCAAGAAGAATAACCTTAAAACATGTACAATTTTGAGTATTATACTGTTGAAGTATTACCTGTGCCAAGTTTATGCCAAGCTGCCATGATAACCTATGCACAGTTTCTAAGTTATATACTAGCTAGAATATGCAGACTCCTTATTCTAAATTAGATCACAGTTTTCTCAATAAATCCATTAATTAAAATCTGCAAACACAACTGCTTCCCCTTACCGAAAAATAGGGCTTGCTGCGAATACTTGCCGCAAGCTTGCAGCAAACATTGCCGCAAGCTTGCAGCAAACATTGCTGCAAGCTTGCCGCGAACATTGCAGCAAGCTTGCAGCAGACATAAGTAAAGCCAATACAGAGAAGCATTGCTGCAAGCTTGCAGCAAACATTTTACCATGCAAATGAGGTTTGCGGCAAGCTTGCGGCAAACACTCCAATGCCCATATAAGAACAGCTACCTGCGAACATTGCTGCGAACATTGCTGCATACTTGCCGCAAACATTGCTGCATACTTGCCGCAAACATTGCTGCATACTAGCTGCAAACATTGCTGCAAGCTTGCGGCATGTTTGCGGCAAGCTTGCGGCAAACATTTTACCATGCAAATGAAGTTTGCTGCAAGTCTGCAGCAAACATTCACATGCCCATATATTGAAATAGAAATAATTGCTGCATACAATCTTTTAAACAGATTTTCTAGATGCTAGCTAGCATTAATTGATAATTTTAAATGAAAACCGTCTGTCCTAATCATGTACATCAAAATTTTCTAATACAAATATAAATTCAGTATACACAAGAGAATATAATAAAATTTAAATCTCAATTTATTTTCACAAAAATATATCCTCTAAATATGTTTCTTTTACACAGGAGGCAAAAAAAGTTACAAAATGCTCATTTTTAAAAAGTACAATGAAAAAATAGCACCATAAATGGAATATCTTTGGTAGAACTTTGACTAGAAAAGGAAGTGACATAAAAAAAAAGAGATATCAAAGAATGAAATATCAAAATAATTTTTTTTAAAACTCAAATTATAATTAAACGCCATAAAAAGTTTATACATAAAATTCTTCCTCAAGAAAATACTGACAAATATACATTAATCAAAATATATGTATTATGTCAATATGCATATATACACAGTACAATTCTAACTAGGAATGGTTACATATTGTGACATATGCAAACGTATATACATGTGAATTTAAACAAAACTGACTAGAAAATCACCTGAAATGTTTGACTAAATTATGGGCAATGTTAAGCACCTCACAATCTTGGATAAAATATGAAGAATAACAACGTATAGACACCAGCTTTTAGAACATAGCAAAAAGGATATATATATGCAACTAGTACAAAGAAGAAATTGCGTGATTATGGATTTCAAAGATATGTTTGTCAAACAATGAATCAAAAATGAAAAATTCCTATTATTCTGAACTATTAATTAAATTGCACATCGATGCATCTTTAATTGAGCAATAGAATAATGTACTTGGTGTCATCAGCAGCCTCACAAATTATTGATGCATTCTAATGGAAATGTTTTCCTTCTGAACCAAAATTTATATAGACAAATAAAAATCTTTTGTTGATTGCACACACAAAAGAAAATAAAAATACTAGCATTTATGTAAACCTGCATCAATTAACAAAACCATGACCTAATACAACTGATATAAGAAGTCGATCAAAATAAGTTTACTGCATAATAACCTTGATAAAAAAAATGTATAGCTGTAACATCACCGAACAAAACACTTTTTCAGACATGACAAACACATACAACAAAATCATAAAAAAAACAACATCTATAAGAACCTGAATATGAAAAACACAACCATGAAGATCAACATAATATAATTTTGGAATAGAAATCAATAAGAAGTCTGAATAAACATGTAATTAACACAACCATGAATACAATAATTTTGGAATAAACAATATTGAATAAGAAGTCTGAATATAATTAACACAACCATGAAGACAAAATAATTTTGAAATTTAGCAATAAGTCTCAGATTTTAATTATTCATAGCAGTTATTCAAGTCATCTAAGCACTGGTTTTGTCCTTTTGAATTTTCTTATGGGCCCGGACCATAGTCCCAATTTTTGCATTAAATGTTGAGATGGCAGTTTTCCCATCCATGGTGAAGGTTTTTAGGGCATATGCTGAAGACAAAAACAAAACAGTCATGAACACAAACTTGTATATTTACAGTACTTATCAGTCATAATCAATGTGAACATTGGATTCACCAATGAGTAAAGGGCTTTCAATATTTTGGACATGCCTTCAGTTTTTCTATAAGAAGCAGAAAGATGTTGGCACTGTTTGCCTTAACCTTAGGGTCCCATTGATAAAAATTAAAATTTATATTCATAGTTTTCTTTAACATGCTTCATTCCAAATTAGAAAAGAAATTTACTCCCAGTATTTGAAAAAATAATTCTCAGTTTATATTATACAAGTACAAAGTCCGAAATATTCAGTAGTTATACAACAACTATAAGATCAAAAGCAATGAGTGACCTGAGTAACTGGTGACGAAAAAAATTTTGATTTATCCAAGGAGAACAGTAAAACTCATTTAGTACGAACAAGGTTTTACGAAATCACGGATATAGCAAAGTTGTCCTGGATTCCCAACTATAAGAATTTCTTATACAGTTATAATAAATTACGGATATAGCAAAGTAATTTCACAGGTCTCAGCGACTTTGGTATAACCGAGTTTTGCTATAGGTATGTAAAACAAATCTTGCAAGATTTCTAGGATTAACAAGAAATGATACCTGAATTGGTACACTTAATCATAATTAAAACAAAAAAAACAAACCTTTCAGGGCTCTTCCTAATTCGGAATCTGCGACCTTACATCCTGTTGTGCCAACCATCTCATGAGGTTCAAAGAAGCCGTTTATCATGAGTTTGAAGGCACACGTTTTCGTCTTTCCTTTGAAAGCGCCTTGTAAATCGCTTAACCACGTAACTGGGACGAATAGTCGGTGTCCCTCCACCAGCTGTGTGTACCCAGCAGGGACTGTTTCATTGTTGTCAAGAAATTTCTACAATGTTAATGGCTAAGATTTAGATTTTTACATTCAAATATACCAAAAAACTGTGCGATTCCTCATTTTGTCTTTGAAATCGTATAAAACTTTATACATATATTGGAACTTATTATCATAAATTCATTTTGTTTTTTATTTAAAGTATGAAGTTTACTTACATAGTGGCACTTATTAATTTTTGTTCCTCTTTTCGGCATATAGTGCTCTGAGCTCGAATAAATTGAAACTTTTCCCTTCTCCTCTTCCTGTCTCAGCAAGTCTTAAAAATAAAACAGTCTTTGTAACACTACATTCTATCAGTAAATTTAGAAACTGAAATTTGCAGACATTTCTTTATAACCAATAACAAAAAATATGTTTTAAATACAAAATTCTTTTACAAGAAATTGTTAAACCTGCAAAAAAAAAAAAAAATAGAAATTAACCTAGTTCAGCTTTTAATTTGCTGGCCTCAGTCCTCCAGAAATCCAAATCTCTTTCGAGTTGGTCTGCAAAGGACTGTAGGTTTTTGAAGCTTTGTTCCTTCAATTCGCAATTCCCACATTGTACTGTATCTAATGGGTGGGGAGAAGATAATGAAGAAAAGTTTAGTAATGGGTTTGAAGCACTACTTGAGTCAGAAGAAGGAGGAGTAAGCTGAGATGGAAAAGAAGAAACTGTGCTAGGAGGGAATGAGGGGAGGTTTTGGTAGTTAGACATTGCTATGTTGTCAGAATTAGATGGAAATGAGGATTGGTGTTGAAAAGAAGATGATGTTGCCAAATTAGTGCCAGAGTTGGAGCTGGGCAATGGAGGAGTCAGAGGAGCAGTAGATACAGGTGGTTTGTCAGAAGGAATCGAAGGTGGGGTTGGGTATACAGGCATGCATGCCATGCTGAAGGGATGAGCAGATGGTGGTTGATAAGTAAAGGGTGTTGTAGTAAGTGGCAGCGTGGATGGATAAATAGGCAGTGGTGTCATGTTGGGGGGAAATGCAGATGGTGTTGGGTGAGTTGAAAGAGGAGCCATGCTGGGGGAACATGCGAGTGTGGATTGGTAAGTAGACAAAGGTGTTGTGTTAAGGGGAATTGTGGATGGATAGGTAGACAGAGGGATTGTATTAGGAGGAAATGTGGATGGAAGGGTAGACAGGGAGGTCAAGCAAGGGGGAGATGTGGCTGGGGCAGTAGACAGGGATGTACTAGTATTAGTTGTGTTAGAACCTACTTCTGAATCATTCCTCATGCATGTTTTGAAGATTTCTTCCGCATTTTTTACTGCTGTTTCTGCCTTCTTTTGATTCTCTTTTTTCTTCTTTTCTGCCATCTCTAAATGAAAAAATATATTTTAAAACACAAACACATAATGCACACTGAATGCACAAGTAGATTTATTTTGTTGACCGCTTTTAACCAAACAGCTAATTGTCATCAGAACCCTTATTAAATTATTCAAACTACTGTACTTTCAATTTCTTTAAATTACAACCAGTAACTTTAATTTCCTTTACACTCTTTAACAATCAAATGTTTGAGAATTACAGAGTAACAGAGCAGAATTGTAATATTCACCTTTTTTTCTTTTTAGAAAGTTCGTCTTCGACCTTCCTTTTTCCTGGATTCTTTTTTTTTCTCTGATGCTTTATATTTTAAGCACTTTTCTTTGTCCTCTGAAATTAATTTGAACATTTTAAGACAAATCCTGTTAGGGCAATACTGTATACAAACTTATATAATCTAACTGTGTAATCATTATTTTTCGTGAAGATTAATGTTCATAGGTAATCAATAAAGTGCCACGCCACTGCATGATACGCCCATCAAAAAATTACAATTTAATACCTTAAACAGTTTAAAATGCAAGAAAATCATGTCAACCTTGATTTTAAGATTTCCATGATTTTTCCACTCCTTAAAATATTTGTTTATCCATCTCCTGTGGTGTAGGCATTAATTATAACAAATATTGCATCATTCATAGATTTCTATTATGGTTGTTTTAGACCTTGTCAAATGCCCATTATAACAATATCAAATTAGTCTTAACAACTTAATTAATCTATACCTAATTAATTTTGAAAATAAAAGGCTGGCCATCAAATATAACCTGACCAACAGTTCTTCCGTCTAATTCCCAAAGGATACAGATATGTTTGTGGGGATTTTAATTCAAAGGTAAGGGGCTAACTAAAGGGTTACCCAGAAAATACAGGAACATAATGATACCTCTTTAAGTCTTAGATTTTGATTCCAAGCTAATGCAATCATTCAAGGTCTTTGGTTGCTTGATTAATAGGTTCAATTTCTTGAGAAAAAAGTTACATATTTGTAAGTTCTCTGAAACCTTGAGTACACAGAACATACCAGAGGCAAACACAATTTTTCCTTCGTAATTGACCCCATCACGCCATACTGCAGAACAGAGGTCGCCGACCTTGAATGTACGGTCTTCGCCTGTGTTCCCATCCTCATCCTCTATATCGTCTGCAGATATGGGGTCACTTAATTGGCTATCCATAGTAAATTGGACTACATACCATACTAAAATTGAAAACAAAACATAATACAGAAATGCATGAAACACATATAAAATTCGAAAAATAAGAAAATTCATTATTGGGCTTGACAACAATCAAGATGTATGGTGCAGCAGCCGACACAATTTTGAGAAATATACTCAATGGTAATAAAAAGGGAAAGTCTTCTAGGACTGCAACGTAATAATAATCACTCTTTTCAACAGACTTGTCAAACTTTTTAAACGCTGTCAGACATTTGGTCTGACACAGTCGAATGTTTTGTCGGGCCAGTCAAACTTTTGTCAGACCAGATACTTGTACGTCATTTTGATGCTGGTAAAATCATTTGAATAAAAGCACCAAAATGTCCTTTATTATTTTCAATAGCCTTCAATCTAACAAGCTTCCTTTCTTGGGATAGAGAGTCTTTAACATAGACATAAATGATAAGTTTTATGACTTTGCTATAACAAATTTAGCTAGCGTCAACTTGCTGCGTACGCAGCCATTTTTTCCTGTGTTTGTGACCTTGAACTACGCATCCAGATCCTGACCTTTGTTAAATTTGCATTACCTTCATTTTTTTTTCAAACAGTCATCTTGACTGACGTGTTCTTAAATGTTATCGGTCCAGACAAAATTTTACCGGCTTTGCCGACAGGACCGAAAGATTTTGACAAGTCTGTTTTCAATGGGTGACATAAACTTATATATAGCTGTTGTCTTTCAAATCTTTTTTAAGAGTGCATGTAACTGTGTGTATAGTTATACTGATTCCTCTCAGGTCCAGTCCAAAGACTATTTCTACCTACGTGGCTATTAATAGCTATGTAGTTATTTAAACCTACACAAAGTGGATATTTTTACCTACTTTTTGCATTATCTGCATTTTGTGGCCAATAGATATATATACAGCGCAACATGGTAAATACCACTTTTTTTTTATAAAGTCACACTGATGACAAAAACAACAAAAATTTGGTCAAAAATGATTACTTCCCCAATCAGCAATTTTACATTAGTTTCTATGCAAAATTGAAAATATACGAAATTATCATTTTTAGGCCAAATTTTTGTCATATTCGTTATCAGTGATATCATATCAAGAAATTTGGAACTTAACATGTTAACTGTCTTCCTGCATTTTGCCACAAAATGCAAGCAAAGCAGAAAGTAGGTTAAAATAGCTACTTTGAGTAGGTTTATTAAATAATATATAGCATGCGCAATTAATAGTTACGTATACGCAGGTAAAAATAGTCTTTGGACTGGACCGACCTGTCTCTCTCATTTTTTAAAAACCAAGTATGCTATCAGGTTCAGTCTTAGAAATTCATTATTTCACAGTTTTCTACCAGTCCAGGATACAGTGCCATAGAACATTGACGAACTCATTTTGATCTGTCTCACTTTTACAAAAGGAATTAATATAATTATAGTGGAAAAGTGAGACTGAAATCAAAAGTGAGCTTGCGTAAGTTTTCTGACCCCCAGGCCAGGGGTTTTTCTGTCGACCTATACATTATACAAAGCCTAGCCATTTTTTTCAAATACTGTTCAAAGCATCGGTAATATTATTGATACTTTTGGCGCCCTCATAATGAACTATTATACGATTTTCTACTCTGGTCATATTACAAATTACCATACTTACGTCTTTCACCTTCTTGAAATCTTCCAGGAAGTCGGACTCTTCTTCTTCCGGACATCTTCAAAAATTACTCTAAAGTTGCTTTAAGAAGTATTACCGCAGGCACTTGTACTATAAGACTCGCAAATCCGTGTCTTGAATTCTCAATACAATATTTGCGCCAAGCTCGTTGATTGGTTAATCTGGTTATTGACAAACACGAAACGGTAGTTAACAAAACGAAAGTTACATTCTAATTTTTTTTAGTTTGTTTATATACAAACTAAATTGTCAATAAATATGAATACAGAATTTTTTTAATGTTTGAGTGAATTAATAGTCGTTCGATTACCTTAACTAGAAAATTTGAATCAATCCGGTATTTTTTTTCGAATCCCAAATATCAAAATTACCCATCAGTCTTTCGTTTATTTACATCCGGTTTAGCAGCATGGCTTCCCAAGAAGAAAGTGAAAACATTGAGACTCCTATTTTTGCCGATAATGGTATGTAATTGTAATATACACATATTCCAAATATACCATGTTACAACATTTCAGATGGTGAAACAATAAATGAGGCTAGATCCAGCATAATTGCATACGCACGTCACAGAATTCCCTCATAACCAGCTTATGAAATTCTTCATTCTTATATTCTTATAAATCAGGGAATGTCCATACATTGAAAGAAATAATGATAATAAAAAGGCACGAAAAATGATCAGCGTTTTACCATTTTAACGTTGAAAAAAAAAATTAAGAAAAAGTCAGAATAACAATTAACAGTTGACGTTTCAAAAATTACAAAGAAATATGTACTCAAAATGACATATTGGTGCGGTTAAAATTAAGTCAATAGGTTCCATTGATTCAGTCTCTTGAATAACTTTTTTTAATTTGACAGAGTGTGAAAATGACCATGCATGCCATGATTATCCTATGCGTTTTGTGAATTCTTCAGTGTTTATTTTACAGACAATAGCGTATGTACAGATGAGGTGTGCATTGAAGATGTGCAGGATGAGGAGATTGAACTTCAGTCTGATAATTACATGTACTCTTCAAATGAGTATAATGATGAGAAACAAGGTAAATAATTAATAACCATATGCACTATGCCAACATTTTTTTTTATAAAAGCTTCATTTATGCTTTAAAACTAATTAGACCTGAGTATCGCAAGCTACCTAAAATCCAACGATACTAAACATAACATAATGTGGTCATGTGATATATCATGATGCAACTGTCAACAATTATATTAACTGGTATCTTTACATATTCTTGCTTGCTAACCTCCACTGTTGTAGAAAATATTAAAAAAAGAATATCTTGATTTTACATTTTATTTATTTTTTTTTTTTTGTTGCTTCATTTTGTGAACAAGTTTCAGTCTGAATTTGAAATCAAGTACTTTCCATTTTTATTTTATCAGTCCCCACACCAGAAAAGAAAAAGAAACTTGACAATCTTGGAAGAGTTCGGCCCAGATCATATGTGAAAAGTGGTGCAAGAAAACAAAAATCTACAGAGCAACAGCCTTCGGAACTTGAAAGATCTGAAACTGTCTCTTTATCAGCTACAGACTATTATCCAACTGGTCAATTAAACACAGATTCTGAGAAACATGAGGACTTTCCTTCCAATCCACAATTGCCCATTAGGAAAGACTTTTATGAAATTGTTTCAGAATTAATGGAGACCAGTGTTGTTACAGAAAGTTGTGAAGAGGATGATTTTTCATTTGAGAACTTGATTCAAGATAATGAGAGTCATGTGATTGAGGATCAATTAATAGAAGATGAAGAAAATCTGGCCAGTGACCCAGAAGAAATTCTTCCAAAAGATTCCCCAATTTACCCAGGTCATTTTATGAGTGTACATCATAGTATGGTATTAATTCTTCTTTATGCTATGTGCCATTCTATCAGTGGAGCTCAACTGGCAGATACACTAACTCTTGTTAGTCTACACTGCTTACATTCTCATCCAGGTCTAAAGAGCATTTATGCTTTTAAAAGGTATTTTGCAGATATGCATTCTCCAATAGTGAAACATTATTTTTGTAAGCAGTGTATGACAAGTGTGAAAGAAAATGACACTAATTGTCCATCTAAAGACTGTGGAATACAATTAGGAGTTAAAAACAAAGACTATTTTATAGAATTACCATTGGAAGAACAGTTAAAGAAAATAATGAAGAGGCCTGGAATTTTGAATTTAATTAAATCCAGATTTCACAGAAAAAAGAAGCAGCTAAATGGAATTGAAGACATATATGATGGTGCTGTTTACAAAAGATTTTCAGAAAATGGAGGTCCCTTATCTTCGGAAAACCCTACAAATGTTTCATTCACATGGAACACGGATGGAATTCCTGTTTTCAAAAGCTCAAAATTTTCCCTTTGGCCCCTCTATCTAGTCATTAATGAACTCCCATTCAAACAAAGATTTTTGAAAGAAAATATGATCCTTTGTGGACTCTGGTTTGGTGAGTCAAAGCCATTTATGAGTATTTTCACAAAACCGCTTATGGAATCTCTGAAAATTTTAGAAAGTAATGGAATTCAATACGAAGTGGAGAGTGAGAAGATTTGCACAAAAGGCTTTCTAATCTGTGGCACAGCTGATCTTCCAGCCAAAAGTATAGTGTTAAATTGTAACCAATTTAATGGCCAGTTTAGTTGTATGTTATGCTTACATCCAGGGGAAACGTACAGAACACAAAAAGGTGGAAGTGTTCACACCTTTCCATATGATGCATCTATGCCTAAACATGAAGAGAGAACAACTGAAAATTGCCTGAGAGATGCAGTTCTGGCAATAGAAAACAGAAAAACAGTCAATGGAATAAAAGGACCCTCATTTTTGATGACTCTAAAGTCCTATGATTTTGTAAAGTCAACCTCAATAGATTACATGCACGGTGTACTTCTAGGAATAGGTAAACTTTTAACTACTCTGTGGATCAGCAGCACACACAGTAAGGAAATTTTCTCAATATCTAACTATGTTGAAATTATCGATCAAAGACTTTTGCAGATTAGACCACCATCTATTATCACAAGAGTTCCAAGATCATTGTCTGACCATTTTAAATATTGGAAGGCCTCTGAATTGCGGTCTTGGTTATTTTTTTATTCATTACCTATTCTTCATGATATTTTACCTGGGAAATACTTGTTGCATTTTGCTTGTTTCGTTGAAGGTATTTTTTTATTGTGTTCAGATAGTGTAGCTTCTACAGACATAGAGAAAAGCTCTAAGCTATTGTCATATTTTGTGCACATGTTTCCTTCCTTGTACGGGGAAAGATACCTTACTTTGAATATGCATTCACTACTGCATTTACCACAATGTGTAACACAATTAGGACCTCTTTGGGTCTATTCGTGCTTTCCATTTGAAAATATTAACGGTACGTTGATGGAATTATTCCATGGTACACAAAATGTTGAATTACAAATTATGTGTGGTTTAAATGTACTTCAGAATATGTCAAGTATGATTGAAGAATTTGATGATCAGAGACTTCTAGACTTTGCAAACAAACTAAGTCATAAACGCCATTGTATTAAATCTGTATTAGGAACATCATCAGGATCTTTTCCTATTGGCATGAGTAAAACTGCTTTTTTGACAGATAATTTGTATAGCAAAATTTTTAAAGAATGCAAATTTAAACCAGTAAAGCTATTAACATATAAAAGAATATTACTTAGAGGAAGAATAATACATTCTATGGAATACACCAGGGTTTATATGAGAAATACCTATACTGTAAGTTATTTTGACACGGTAGATAAAAGAATACACTTTGGTCAAATAGAGAGTTATGTATTGGCAAAAGCTTGTGATTGCATTGAAGACTTGTGTCTATGTAATTCAGTATTGTTAGCCATTATTCATGAATTAAAATGTGAAGAACAATCAATTATTGAGGACAACTTCTTACAAGCTGATGTATCACATATCAAATTGGCAATGAAAACAGATATTATTCAAGTTGTAAATGTGTCAAAAATTTTGAACATTGTTGTATATATGAGTTTGACAGACAAATTAAACAAAGAGAAAATTTTTCTCTGCAATTTCCCAAATGTTGTAGAATCTGACTGAAATCCCACAGTGCTCATGCATTTTTTGTATAATGATGTGTTTGTACAAAATTCTGTTTATAAAACCTATCAAGGGTTCCAAATTCTTAAATTCTTATATTTTTAAATTGATCTGTCCATTTCACTACTTTGTACACATTGAAATCATAAAACATTAGTTTAGAAGCACATTTTTGTAGGCCTTGTGAATTTTTTGTGACAGTTTATTTGATTTGGGTGAATAAATAGTATACTTATTTTTTAAAAAGTGTTAATGCTTTTAAATTTAAGCATCCGATAACTAAGAATAAGTGTTATCAACCATGATCTTTGTAAAAGCTTTTTTTAAAGATTCTTGCAAACAATATGTAATGGTTAAGTTTCCTGCAAGCTTCTCGCTAACTATATCTGATGGTTAAAGTTTCCTGCAAGCTTCTCGCGAACAATATTTGATGGTTTAAGTTTCCTGCAAGCTTGTCGCAAACAATATCTGATAGGTAAAGTTTCCTGCAAGCTTGTCGCGAACAATATCTGATGGACAAAGTTTCCTGCAAGCTTCTCGCGAACAATTCCTGATGGTTAAAGTTTCCTGCATGCTTTTCGCGAACAATATCTGATGGTCAAAGTTTCCTGCAAGCTTCTTGCGAACAATATCTGATGGTTTAAGTTTCCTGCAAGGTTTCTGCGAAGAGACAAGTTTCTGCGAATTTGCAGCAAGCTTGCAGCAAAAAGCCGCAATGTTCGCAGAAGGGTTGCAGCTAGCTGCGAACATCTGCGAACATGATTTTTTTCTTCCTGCAAACAAATTTGTTTGCCGCAGACTTGCGGCAAATTTGCAGCAGGTCTGCAGCAAACATTACTGTTCTGTAAGGGTCTGTAAACACTAAAGCACCTGAGAAAAAAAGTGTCTAACAGACACGAATCCTGACTGAAAAATGAAGGTATAAAAAAAAAGTTTCATTCACACACCAGGAAAAAAATGTCTATCACAAGAAATTAATACTACACTCCACAAAGGGTGTTAAAAAAATATCCTTGTTGAATCAGCCGGACTCTGTGAGGCTTAAGCATTTAAAGGAGACATGGTACATCAGAGACATGCAGCAGGTTATATGGCTGGACTGTCATTTCTGATTATAAACCAATATTTGGTTTGGGTGACTTCACTGATGTTAAGGAGGAAGACAATGTCTACCACATCCTGATCTAAACTCTTACATCATAACCACCGTGAGGGATGTATGTGTGTACAAACAAATAAAGGTCATCCAAGGTCAACCCAGATTTATAACACCCCATAAAGGTCATATTTATACACACAGGTCATGATCATCCTATACACCTGTCACTCCAGGAGAGAGTGCTTAACTTCACTTTTAAAATCATTCACTCCTATCAAATATTATGGTTATTTTTAAACTGGCGGGGTTACTTTAAGTTTCCCGGCTACAAGTTCTTTTCTGGAAAGTATTCTTCATGTTTATACACCTGTTCTAACTGATCATCAATGAGTTTTTGGTTCCCAGAATAAATACGAAATTCAATTTTTTCTCTATATCCTCAAGTGCTTGATTACTAGTATGACACAAACATTATTTACATGTATAACCATACAGAATGATGCATGAAGGCCAGCTGTTATAACTTGTCAGTCCTCCTGAAGACAATGGCTATACATGTGTATTTACCTTCCTACAGATCAATGAAAATGATTTTTAAAAAAATCACAATCCACATGCAGACATCTGAGAATAACAGAAAAATACTGCATCATAATTAACAGCAGAAAAAATATTGTAAACAGTCAGCTGTCTACAGCTGAGCATGTGAAGTGCACTATGCAGTAAAGCTGTGAGCACTTAATCTCTCTCTTTCTCTCTCTCTCTCTCTCTCTCTCTCATATTTTTCATTCAAAAGAAAACCTATGCCATGCAATACAGTATGTAGTCTACGAGAGAAAGTCTTGTTCAACAGCAGTGCATTTGTATCACCACAATCACTAATAGACTTTATCTAAATAGGAACATGAGTCCAGCAATGACCAGCACTAGTTTATATTCATAGATTTTTTTTTGTCTTATTCTTATTCATACAGGTGGATTCAAGAAATCTCCAGGCCCATGGGTAGCAAATTTGTTTTTTGTTGTTTTTTTTTTTTGTTTTTTTTTGGAGAGGGGATCAAATATTTTTCAAAATTTTAAAGTAGTCTAAGTTGGTTTACTGTCTGATTCCAACAGCTGACTTCATTTGTATACACTGAAAAAGACTGTAATTAAGCTGGTCTTAATTAAGAGAATTAAAGAACTGTAAAATATAAATGCAGTACTGGTCACTAAACAATATCTTCAGTGAGAAGTTAAATCACTTGATACCAACATAACATGTATATCTGATCAAAACCCACAAAGAAGTCAGAGTTACCTCCCTTTCCAAAGTCACCAGAAAATGTTTTATCCTTGTTTCTTCTAAAAATGTTGTCCCTCCAATTTTCAAGTTCTCTATTAAGCAATAAAGACCTAAATGATACCCCACACTAACTCCTCTGTATTTCACAATCTTCATACCTCCCTGACTCCACATCCCATATACTAGTAACTCATTCCCCCTCCCATGCATCCACACCCACCCACCCCTTCCTTCATCTGCTTTTCTCTTATTTCACTGAATTTTCACTAATATGTCCACTTACTGGAAAATATTCAAAACTTATCACAAAACTATGTCCCTGTGGTCATAACAGAAAAGTTTAAACAAACCCTCATTAGGCATGAGATTCATTCAATCATCATTCCAACATTACTATCTTCTCGAAAGTGAATTTCAGAGGATGAGATCTCTCCATTCTTGTATAACACATGTAGCTTATTCAATTGAAAAGGAACTAATATTCTATATGTAAAATATATTTAATATCTATTTCATTTACCTGGTGGGACAGGTGTTAACAATGAAGGCATCTTGATTGGACTGCAGTCCTCTCTTAAAATATTGGACAATGGACAGGGTGCTCTCAAAATAAATCCATGTTACAGTGAAAAACAGTGGCTAGTCCAAAGAACTATGATGTATCCCAGAAGAATAAACACATTTCAAAACTAATTCAGGTCAACAACACAGATAATTTGTTATATGAAGATGAGGTATCTCCCTCTTTCAACTCTATGTGACAGGTCACCCTGCACTGTAGGGAGGTTTAATTTTTGATACTGTTTGTAAACACTGCAATCAAAAGAATTTAAATACTTAACAGACACCAGAAAAAACAGTCAGTAACCTTTATTCCACTAGCCTGCGCAAATTAAAACACATTTAATCCAAATGCTTAGATGACATTGAATATACCTTGAGCCATTCTAAACTAATAAAAACTCCAGTCTCTTAAAAAAATCACACACTTGTCGCATGATATACACCACCTCGACCAACATGTGTTGGAGTGGTATAAATACGGGCATGAAACCTCTGCATGAATTGTGTGTGATTATGTATGTCTGCCCTACAATTAAGCATACAGAAACAATTAGTTCAATGCATTTCTGTTCATTGATATGAAATCAATGGCATACTGCCATCTTCCCCAAGGTTTCTGGGCCAAGTGCAATACTATCTAATTGATAATGCTCTATTGATAATGTATTGATAATTCAAATGACATATTTTTTACTTTAAAAAGGAAAAGGAGTGATAATAAAAATTTAAGTAACTTGGCCTTGCTGGTTGAATAAAATGAATCTCTATGTATACTGTTAACTGTACATATCAAGGCCTAAAATAAAAATTAATTTGTTTAAAGTTGCCTACCAACTCACTGAAAATGCACATGACCCATTAAACTTTTATTTAATACCCATTTTGTAATTTTATTTTTTTTTTTTCAATTTTTCAGAATATACCATTTCATCTTCGCTAGCTAAGGGTGACGATCCACTCCTTATAATCCTCCTGAAAAGAGGAGAGGAGCGGATTGTCACCCTTGGCTAACGAAGATGATACCAGTTGTGACAATTAAACCTTACGAAGATTAATCATGTTAATAATACTAACATAAGAAATTGAGAATATAATGTGACTCTATAGATCTAAAAATATCTATTCAATCCTCATTACTTTATGACTTACTGTCATAGATATTTATAAAGACATATTCAAGCAGTGCAGGTGCATCACTTTACTTTCCTTAACCGTTGCCCTTCATATATGTATAAAGAGATAATGAACTGGCTTTCAAGATCTTGACAACAATACAAATTGAATGCATATCAGATCTAATATTGAAAATTAAGGAATTTGTGACATCTGACAATCATAGTGCAACATATTAGGATGTATACAGACTACAGTATACATGTGTGATTGCTATAAGCTGTTCAAAATAAAATATTGGTTAGTCATATATAGTATTGTAACAGGAAGGGAGAAAAATGTATCATGGATGATTATACACAGCATCTTGCTTCACTTAACATACAGGTGCTCCAATCACTGCACTATATACTTAAAGCTAATATCCTGGCCTAACCTTTTATATCCCTCCCTCCTCAAAGACACCCAGAGTTCTTTCTGCAACAAAAATAATACACATAAATCTTGAATGTATGCAGTTTAATGTATCTTGATTCAGGCATTTGCATGGTTACAAAATTCATTATGGATTACCGGTACATTAAATTTGTACATGTAAAACAGTAATGGAACAGAACACAGCGTAAAAAATTATAGATTTTATAGAGGGGGGGGGGTGTCATAGCCATGCAGGTCTAAGTGTTTTCTTTCTATTACATGTACTGGTATTTTTGGAGTTTAAGGACCACCCAAAATCTTAAAATGATCATGTGTGCGTAAATAAAAATTTATGTATGCTATAGTAAAGCGTAAAAATCTGATTCACATGTTCTCATATGTTCTCAGAGGCAAAAAATTAAGGAAGGAGGATTTTATGTGGTGGTCAGGTAACTTAAAGTTTGCTAGTTATAAAACCAGATAGATATAAAGCTAGGTTATAGGGCACTTAAATTGTCTTCAGCTTGCAATATTATTAATGTTTCTGAATAAAAAAATCAAGATCTGAATTTTCTCCCTTAATCTTGTATTAGATGCTATTGACCAGAATATGAAAAAGATACAAGAAACCAGTTGGTGCTGACATTAAAGATGGGACTGGTAATGGTATATGACAGTCAGGCATATATAGGTTCATTCACCAGTGGCCATATAGAGAACTGGTAAGCTGACCTGTTTAAAGCATGCACTGCTTGGTTTGTTCTAATCTAACTGGACATAAACCTGGTCTGATCTGTCACATTTTCCCCTTTCCTGTTACAATAGTATGGAGTATACTGTGGATATGTCATGGAAGAAAACTGCCTGAATTACATGACTGAATATTCTTTCTAAATTAGCTAGGGGAGTCCACACTGTGCCTCAAACCTACTACCCTAAGATAAAAAATACCCACCTACTGTGCTAAAGGGTTAAATAATTTAACCCACTAGCTAATGCTAATGACCTTATGACCTAGTTAGAATGATCTAACTGTGTCTCGGTACAAGCCCTCACCACAGTTAGAATATGTCCCACATACTTGCAATGTAGCAAATCGGAGCGGATCCGCTCCGAAACGATTTTGAAGAATATAAAAGGATTTGCACTGGAAATAACTACCAAATTAATCAAAACAAACTTTTTGAGATTGCTTATGCCTTTTATCCTAGAAAATAATCCATCTAAAGACGAAAATCCAATTAATTTTCTCAACGTTTTTCTCTCGCTTCAAATTTACCTGCCATGTTTACATTCGGAACTCTCTAGATTGTTCGTAGTAAATGCACTGAGTTATAGTGAGTACGAGTTATCGCCCATGTTTCTTTTGCTACATTACGAATACATGGAACGAATTCTATCGTTAAACCGGGTCAGTAGGACAATATCATTTTAACAATAGAACATTCTATCTATAAATGACCATGCCGGCCTTGATCTTCAAATTTATTTACAATACTCTTAAACTGTGCTAAAGTGTATATATTGTATGAGAAATCTAAATTATCAAAAAAAATTATAGTTTCAAAGTAGGTTACTGACAAATTTTGTATTTATGACATCACAAAATATTCGGATTTTCTACTAACTTTCAGAAAGAGAAAAAATATACAAATTTTGCTCAATTTTTACTTTAAAAATAATAGAGCGCAGGTCTGCTCAAGAACAATATTTACAAATTTCATTGATATAATTATCATTCTACACACAATATTTAAATATAGAGCTTGAGCAGACCTGCGCTCGGTGAGTTTTGATCAAAATATTGACGTAATATACACCATTTTCCATATATAGGGTTTTCATTTTTTCCAGACTGCTCAATAGGCATCGTCCCTTGGTGCCTTATGCTGCCAGGCCAACAAAATATATACCGGTATATATACTTTTTGTAATAATATGACTATTAATAATAATAATTTGATTACATAACTTGTTTGCTATTATCTGCCAGGTCATTGCAGTATAAGGGAGCTTGGTATTTTATTACTTTTTTTTTTTTTCTTCATATTGTATTATTATCATTATATTATATATGTAATGCTTATATTTCATTGTGAACTACCCTGTATATCAGTATTTCAAATCTGAGAACTTTTACAAGTGAGGATCAAGTCAATTTTGCTTTGTTATAATCATGATTATATTGTTGTTTCTTAATTGTATATACCCCCAGAGGGCCCTTGATTGGTGAATAAATAAATATATAAATCAGAGACATATATGGTTTTATATGTCTCTGTATAAATATAGTCAGAAAATCATGGAAATATTTTAAAACTTACATCAATTTTCTGATGTCATATCATCAAACATATGATGACATGGCTTATGTTAATATTCAGTGCTTTGAAGTCTAGATATCCTCCTGTTTTAATACATAATTATATATTTCTACATCAAAGTTTGATTTGGGGGGCAAATATTGGTCATTATGACATTTATACTGCATAAAGTCATTAATTTGGGCACTCTAAGTAAAAGCTTTTTTTTAAATAAAATAATTCTCAAAACACATATACTTATATACATTTATATGAATTTATAATTTAGGCGTAATTATGGTTGAATATGTCGTATCGCACTATGACAGGTAACACGAATCACCGGAATGCCCCGTAATCACCGAAATGCCCCTAAAAATCACCGAAATGCCCAACAAAACCACCGAAATGCCTTTACATATGTTTTTACATGATGTTTTTCATAAAAATTAATGCTTATTTTTTTCAGTAAAGCATAACTGACGGTAAAATTAATTATTTTCATGTTTTGTGTTCGAAGCGTATCGTACTTCAAAGGGCGATAACTCGTATTATTTTGGTGATGACCTAGGAAGTGAAGTCTACAATGTTTAAAATCTAAGAAATAATAATGTCTTATGATATTTCTCGGAGAAAATTAGATGACAAATGATAACTATGATAAAAGAAAAAAATTTGACTTTCTTCTTTCTTCCCTTTCTTCCAACTTTTCGATTTCGACAAGTCACCGAAAGAAGGGTCAACAACAGACACATCATCGACTGAATATATAAAACATCGAAATTTAACAAATATGTAGAGAAAATCGTGTATGTGACTAAACGTTTTATTCATTTTCAAATCTTTTTTTCATTAAATCAAATACTTCATCCAATATTGCAGACCTATGACCTTGCTCGGATTCACGAGAAGCAATCTGTATGAGTAAGACCAACAATCATCATGATGGATATACAAAAGAGACAAATAAAAACATGTTTATATATATATACGTCTTTGATTATGTTTATTATATCTGAATAGATCTACTTAACACGACATCTGACAATTTAAAAAAAAAAAAAATTGTCCGTGAATTTCTTCTCACAGACACTATATTGTCGGTGAATTGTCCATTCGGCGAAATTCACTTTTGTCAGTGACCTGTCTTTCGGTGAGTTGTCTGGCACCACTGCAGACGCCTGCTGCGGGAAAATAGGCGTAGTGTTAAAATATATATACCTGCCATAATTCATTGAGTAAATTTATCTTTTATTGTATATATTTTCTTTTACAGACCATAAAGTTAACGTTTTACCAAACAAAACGAGAGAGGGTACACCAAATTTCCGTGATAATTTACGACCGCGATGTAAGAATTTCAAAAGACAAATGCAGTCATAAAATGAAAAAAAGGTTTTAAACTTTGTACTTCGTTAAGGCCATGTAAAATATTACTATTTCTATTAATGATTTTTTTTATTCTGTTACTTGATTAGATACATAGTCAGTCAGGTCAAACATTAATTGTACGGAACATTTCTCTTGTAAATTAACAAACCTTTCCAAAGTAGCAATTGTTTCATAAAACGATGTAGGTGTATTCAACCCATTCAACAACTTAAAAATAATATATATAGTAAAATTGTGAAATTTTACTATTTCTATTGAATCAAATGTAGTTCATTATCCCAGGATACCCATGTCAATGTTTGTATAGCGCACGTGCGTAATTTCGATCACTGATTGTGATGTACCTGATTATGTAATATGACATAATACTACACACCTGTCAATAGATCAATTACTTAATTAATCCCAGTGAGATTAGCTGTCCGTGTATACACAGTAAACATAATTTCAGAATTTGTTTCAGACGAATTAAACATAATAAATCAAATTAATTTTGTCTTCATTTTTTAATCATTAATACTAGTAAAAAAATATGAAACTTAAAAAAAAATATTATTTCATAAACACAAAAACGAAATAAAACTATAATTTTGATAAATTTTTGCTATTTTCTTTAAACATTGCAGTTCTTTTCTTTGCTAGTTACCAGAGGATCAAATATTCTTTAGGATTCATTCATACAAATTGAATAGAATTCCATCAAGCATTGATTCTATTTTACGCAGCTGTTACCATGGTTACTGTACTGATGAGAAGTGAGAGATCCAATCAAACTTTTAATAATTATAAGATTTAAAAAAAAATGTTGCATTAATAGTCCCATTTTCATATCAGATAACAATGAAATTTTATTAAATTCATTCATGGTAAATATTTTTTTAAACTAAACGTAGAAAAGATCTTTCTATTTGCTTTAAAACTTAATATAAAGATAGAACTTTCCAGTATAATTACACTAGTGTACTCCGTTTTTAGAAATCAAGAATATAATTATGTAAATAATATTACAAACAAAATTTTAATTGATATGAAAAATATGACTTATTATTTAGAATATATTTAAAACAGAAAAATTAAAAATAAGACTATTTTGGCACGTGCCTTTAATCAGTGAGAGTTATCTTTCTTAGATACTATAACATGCACAATCTTCTGTTCAAATAAAAATACTTACGTTCAAATTATGACATTTTTATTCGGTATCTAGGCTCTAGAACAGTTAAAGTCATCAATATTTATTAATTTTTTGTTTATATATAGCAAAATAAGGGGCATTTCAGTGGCATTTCGGTGATTACGGGGCATTCCGGTGATTCGTAGTACCGCACTATGACCAGTCCACATTTTTTGCTTTCCAAATCTGGTCAAGACCAGATTTTCACATGTTGTAGTTTGGCAAGATTATCAAACATTCACACAAACAAATTATCATCATCATGACATAATATAATGACTTACTATGTAAATAAATTATTATCACACTTAAATTATATCTACAATAGTTGTGGCAATCAACTTATTATCTGTGTCTCTGATGCAAGTGCTCGTGATTATTTGCAACAGAGGAAATTCGAACTGTAATTTTCAGCCATGACTTATTGACACCATTAACACTCACATCCTTTTATTTGTCCCCTCATACAATTAACTGATGTTCTATAGATATGGAAAGACATCCTTACCTTTATTCAACATCGGGACACTTTCTTTCAGTGCCATGCCAGTGCATTTACTTGGACACGCGACTTGATGACGTAGTACACAGATCCGGTTCAACAAAAACGCTAGTTGTGGCTATCAGTTTGAAATAAGTTCTTGAGATATTGTGTATTTCGTACACACATAGATATATTTAAGGTGAGAGCATTTAACGTTTTAATGCCACCTGGTTCCAACCCCAACAGACCCCAGTTTGAGTATAAAAGAGTGTGAAATATTCTCTGAATACCATTGATCAAATTGGGGCAGTTTGGTATTCTCTTCAGCTGTTCAGAGAACTGAGTGGGGAGGCCACACTTGTTTCGTATACAGGGTACCCCCTACTTAAAATATAAGTAGGGGATACCCCGTATACCAAGCAAGTGACTGTGGGGGAGTCTAAGGATTTCGCCTACATGGATGCACAGGCACTGGAAGCCAATTAATGTAAATATTGAGTATGTGCATGTGTAAGCACATCCCGAGTCTCAACATGGTCAGTACATTAACTTCTAGTGTCCTTGCATCCATCAGGTTCAGTACAATCTCTTGATTTAGCTAAATAGCTATATAGCTTTATTAAGCTATTCAAAATAGCTTTATTTAGCTATTTATAAGTAAGTTTTTCGTGAAAATGTTTTTTGTTAGAAATAAACATGATAAACAAAAAGTCACATGTATATGTTCTATTGGCTATCAAAAAATCCAACCAAAATCAATGAAAATTCTTCTAACATATTGCACACTGTTGCAGCTTTTGATGAATACTTTTATGCAAAAACAGAATTTCTATTGTTATAGAGTATAACTGTCCACTTCCCTGTGTGGGTAAAGGCATGGATAAGTATGATTGCTTCTCATTGTCCTGAATTATTGTAACCAATCAATTATCTTGTTGACCATGATTGGTCTCCTTTATCTGTTTACAATTTCATCACAGAATTAACTGTATCAGTTGCTTAATATAGCCCTAAACTTGTAGAACTTGAGAACAAAGCCTCTGAAGGAGACGTAATTGGATGAGTGAGTTTTACAAGGCTTTGCATTATTTTCAGAAGAGTTCAAGGTTGAATGTCGATCATCACCACACCAAATTGCGAATATTTGTACCTGCTGAGAAAATTACATGTATAAGAAAAAAGTGTGTTAAAATAGCTAAATTAAGCAATTCTGAGTGAATAGCTTAATAAAAGCTATATAGTCACATAGCTAAATCAAGAGATTGTTCTGGACCTGTCCATATATTAGGTGAAAGCCTACCACTTAGTGGTAGTTAATTCAGCAAATCATTTCATGATTAAAATAGCATTCAATCATATTCATATACCCATTACTTGGCCACACAACCTACAAAAGTGCATAGTAGTTTTTAAAAGTTTAAAGGTTGAGATCCAAAAAGCAACAGAGTCCATTTGCAAGGTGCATATAGGTTCTAATAAAGACAAATTTTTGTTTTGAATTTTTTAAGTTTATAAACTTGATTTAAAAAAAAATTCTTACATTTTGCACAGTGCAAGTTCATTTCATAGTGTACACTCACAGTTACAAGAGTTATTTCCCTTGTTGTGGATCAACTGGCATGAGGCACAGCTGCAGATCGAGCTTTACATGTAATTCTTTGGGGAAGAAAAAATGTATACAATGCATTCAAAAGGGATTGTTTGTAAAATATATCATGTACCAGGTAGACATGACAAAATAGAGGGCTATAATCTTATAACAATGTACAAATAGGTTTTAAAATATTGTATAGAATTTTTTTGAAATATATGATTATGAATTACTGGTTCAGTGGTTGTGGGGTGGAGAATTTAATATATACCGATAGTTAAAATGTTAATTTTACCTTTATGTTTGTAATAACATCAATTTCTAATTGTTTAATTCTAGTTATTTTGTTTTGATAGGATGGCAGCTCTACAGCTGAGATGTAAGACCAAGACAGGACAACACATCCTTACAGGGCTAAACCCGACCTCACAGATCAGTGAGCTGAAAGACAAGATTGTGGAGGTCACCAAAATCCCCAGGGCTGCCATCACCATCCGGCAGGGGTATCCTCCCAAAGTCATAGACATCAGTGATGATACTAGTCTACTGTCCTCGTTATCATTCAGGTCAGGGGATACCCTAATCGTGGAGGAAAATCGTAAACACCAACAGGAAGTCCAGCAGCAGCAAACACGTGAAATAGATAACGTAATTCAGAAACAGTCAATGAACTCTAAAGGAATTCTAATGAGAAAGGTTGTGCCAGCAGATAATTCATGTTTATTCACAAGCATTAATGCTCTTATGAACAAGGGTGTTGTAGATCTTTCATGCTCGAAGGCCATGAGAGAGATCATTGCTGGTGTGGTAATGAGTGACCCTGTTAATTTCTCAGAGGCTTTCCTCGGAAAGACCAACAATGCTTACTGTCATTGGATCATGAACCCTGGTTCCTGGGGTGGGGCCATAGAAATTTCTATCCTTTCACAGTATTTCAATGTAGAGATTGCTGTTGTAGACACACAGAGTTGTCGAATAGACAGATTTGGAGAAGACAAAATGTACAAGGAGCGTATATTTGTGATCTATGATGGTATTCACTACGACCCTTTAATTATGGAGCCACTAGATCCCAGCCTTCCCGTTCAGACAATATTTCCTACAAATGATGCCTCAGTTCTTGCTCAGGCTATGGAGATAGCATCAGAAGCCAAAGCTTCTCGACAATTTACAGATGTAGGTAACTTCTCCATAAAGTGTCTGGTGTGTCAGAAACTTCTCACCGGTCAGGGGGAGGCCCAGGCCCACGCCAAGGCCACCGGACATATCAACTTTGGAGAGGTTTGATGTTATGTAGGGTTACTCAGTAAACTGCCAAAACATGCATGTTAAATTGTGTTTAAAATTGTACATGTACATTGGTACCTATGGTATTTGTGGCTTGCTTGTCTTGGATACTTTTCATTGGGATCTGGAGACTGATCTATGACTGACCATCAAAATATTTAGACTACAGCTTTACAGATTTCATTTCAAGTTTGAAGTATTTACTCCACTTATTTACTTAAGGGCATCCTACGATCTGTACAATGTTTAAACCACTTCAGTGAATATGGTGAATTGTTGATGTACCATGCTTAATTACAGGTGCATACCAAGTCTAAGTCACTCAGTAATGCTTAACACACAGTGCCAAGGATTTCCATACATTCTATCAATGCAATTGTCTTTAATTGACTAGTGTACATGTATTTGTGCATTCTGACATGTTTGAAAATTAATATACATGTTATGTCAAATACATGTGTGATACTTGCTTTCATGTTTTATATTATCTGATGATTTACTGCCTATTTTGTTTACCTTATACAGTATGTAACTAACAGCACTGCTTGTTTTTATTTTAGTCTACCTCAGGTTTTTCATATTAATTTTCTCATAATTTACAATGAATAAAAACAAGCACAAAAATGATTTCAATTCTAATGATTATTACTTAGCTCACCTGAGCCGAAGGCTCAAGTGAGCTCTGCTGATTACATTTTGTGCGGCGTCCGTCTGTGTAGCTAAGTCCGTCTGTCTGTCTTCTCAAGAACCACTTGACCAATTTCAACCAAACTTGCCACAAAGTATCCTTGAGTTAAGGGGATTCAAGTTTGTTTAAATGAAGGGCCACACCCCATTCCAAGGGGGCGATAATTAAAAATTTACTTTATTTAGTGAAAAATTAATGTCATCTTTTAAAAATCTTCTTCTTAAGAACCACTGGGCCAAGAAAGATGAAATTTTTGTTGAAACATCCTCAGGTACATGTAGGTTAAGATTCAAAATTGTTCATACCATGACCTTGGGGGTTAGGGCAGGGCCACAATGGATGATCACAGTTTTACAGAGGAATATATAGGCAAAATCTTTAGAAATCTTCTTGAGAACAGCAAAGCCATGATTGGTCATATTGATACAGAATTACAGATGTGTCCTCAGGTAGTGTAAATTCAAGGTTGTTCAAATAATGACCCTCAGGGGTAGGGTGGGGTTACACATAGTAATGTATAGGAAGAAAAACTTGAAAAGCTAATCCTCCTTTTAGGAACAGCAAGGCATGATTAGTATTATGTCACAGGGTGAATTATAATTTAAAATTGATTAATATTACTAATTATCATTCATATCATTTTCATGTATTATTATATGGCATCATATTATTATAGTACCAGGTAACTAGTGAATTCCATTGTCACTATGGAATTTACTATGTTCATTCACTGCCTTATTCATTCATTCATTAGGCCTATTTTATACGGATGAGTGGTCAGTGAGAGTATACGAGTGTGTGAGTGGTCAAACAGGTTTTTTTCTGTCCCCTGCACATTTGCGCCTATACTAATTCTTGAGCACTCCAACACAAACTAGAGGTACTGTGAGCAATGAGCTCACTAAATGATACCCCCCGCCTCCCATAATATCCATGTGTTGCTATATATTGTTATACCCCCCGCTTGAAAAGTGGGAGGGTGTGTAGTAATCGGTATTTCCGTCCGTCCGTCCGTCTGTTATGCTTTGGGGTACCCATCTCTTATCCGCAACTCCTCTCATACTACTGAAGGAAATTTAATGAAACTTTCACAGGTTTTTTTCTGTCCCCTGCACATTTGTGCCTATACTAATTCTTGAGCACTCCAACACAAACTAGAGGTACTGTGAGCAATGAGCTCACTAAATGATACCCCCCGCCTCCCATAATATCCATGTGTTGCTATATATTGTTATACCCCCCGCTTGAAAAGTGGGAGGGTGTGTAGTAATCGGTATTTCCGTCCGTCCGTCCGTCTGTTACGCTTTGGGGTACCCATCTCTTATCCGCAACTCCTCTCATACTACTGAAGGAAATTTAATGAAACTTTCACAGGTTTTTTTCTGTCCCCTGCACATTTGCGCCTATACTAATTCTTGAGCACTCCAACACAAACTAGAGGTACTGTGAGCAATGAGCTCACTAAATGATACCCCCGCCTCCCATAATATCCATGTGTTGCTATATATTGTTATACCCCCCGCTTGAAAAGTGGGAGGGTGTGTAGTAATCGGTATTTCCGTCCGTCCGTCCGTCTGTTACGCTTTGGGGTACCCATCTCTTATCCGCAACTCCTCTCATACTACTGAAGGAAATTTAATGAAACTTTCACAGAATCTTCATTACATATTGCCATTGTGCACCTCCTATTTTACTTTTTGATCTGACATGTATTTTGGATTTTCCAGAGCAAAACATGGACACTGCCATTATTTTCATATGGGAGGCGGGGGGTATCATTTAGTGAGCTCATTGCTCACAGTACCTCTAGTTTTAGGTAATGTGTAAAGAGGAATAACTCGTCCTATCAAATGTTATCCAGAAGCTTCTATGTGACATGATAGGTAAACATATAATGGCAATGTCCATCTTTTGCTATGGGAAATATAATAATACGTGTCGAATAAAAAAGTAAAATAGGAGGTGCACAATGACAATATGTAATAAAGATTCTGTGAAAGTTTCATTAAATTTCACTCAGTAGTATAAGAGGAGTTGCGGACAAGAGATAAAGCGTAACAGACGGAAAGTTTCATTAAATTTCACTCAGTAGTATAAGAGGAGTTGCGGATAAGAGATAAAGCGTAACAGACGGACGGACGGACGTACAGACGGACGGAAATAACGATTACTATATACCCTCCCACTTTTCAAGCGGGGGGTATAATTATCTTACGATTATTGTGGCAAAACTGGGTCTAGGATTTACAGTAAGAAATAATTGTTAAATTATTTCTTAGTAGTCAATTATTTATCAGTATCTATTTGATCATTATACCCCCCGCTTGAAAAGTTGGAGGGTATATAGTAATCGGTATGTCCGTCCGTCTGTTACGCTTTAGGGTACTTATCTCTTATCCGCAACTCCTCTTATACCACTGAGTGAAATTTAGTGAAACTTTCACAGAATCTTTATTACATATTGCCATTGTGCACCTCCTATTTTACGTTTTGATCGGACAGATATTTTGGGTTCCCCGGACACAGCAAAACATGGACTTTGTCTTCAGTTATAACCATATAGGAGGCGGGGGTATCATTTAGTGAGCTCATTGCTCACAGTACCTCTAGTTTTATTTAACTGAAGTGATTTAAAAATTATCTTAATTCCTATAAGTTTAACTGATGCGCGTAAAAGTGTGAGTGAGGTGAGAAATATTAGATACCTGTTACAGAAATATTCTCTGAATACCATTGATCAAATTGGGGCAGTTTGGTATTCTCTTCAGCTGTTCAGAGAACTGAGTGGGCAGTCCACACTTGTTTCGTATACAGGGTACCCCCTACTTAAAATATAAGTAGGGGATACCCCGTATACCAAGCAAGTGACTGTGTGGGAGTCTAAGGATTTCGCCTACATGGATGCACAGGCACTGGAAGCCAATTAATGTAAATATTGAGTATGTGCATGTGTAAGCACATCCCGAGTCTCAACATGGTCAGTACATTAACTTCTAGTGTCCTTGCATCCATCAGGTTCAGTACAATCTCTTGATTTAGCTAAATAGCTATATAGCTTTATTAAGCTATTCAAAATAGCTTTATTTAGCTATTTATAAGTAAGTTTTTCGTGAAAATGTTTTTTGTTAGAAATAAACATGATAAACAAAAAGTCACATGTATATGTTCTATTGGCTATCAAAAAATCCAACCAAAATCAATGAAAATTCTTCTAACATATTGCACATTGTTGCAGCTTTTGATGAATACTTTTATGCAAAAACAGAATTTCTATTGTTATAGAGTATAACTGTCCACTTCCCTGTGTGGGTAAAGGCATGGATAAGTATGATTGCTTCTCATTGTCCTGAATTATTGTAACCAATTAATTATCTTGTTGACCATGATTGGTCTCCTTTATCTGTTTACAATTTCATCACAGAATTAACTGTATCAATTGCTTAATATAGCCCTAAACTTGTAGAACTTGAGTACAAAGCCTCTGAAGGAGACGTAATTGGATGAGTGAGTTTTACAAGGCTTTGCATTATTTTCAGAAGAGTTCAAGGTTGAATGTCGATCATCACCACACCAAATTGCGAATATTTGTACCTGCTGAGAAAATTACATGTATAAGAAAAAAGTGTGTTAAAATAGCTAAATTAAGCAATTCTGAGTGAATAGCTTAATAAAAGCTATATAGTCACATAGCTAAATCAAGAGATTGTTCTGGACCTGTCCATATAGGTGAAAGCCTACCACTTAGTGGTAGTTAATTCAGCAAATCATTTCATGATTAAAATAGCATTCAGTCATATTCATATACCCATTACTTGGCCACACAACCTACAAAAGTGCATAGTAGTTTTTAAAAGTTTAAAGGTTGAGATCCAAAAAGCAACAGAGTCCATCTGCAAGGTGCATATAGGTTCTAATAAAGACAAATTTTTGTTTTGAATTTTTTAAGTTTATAAACTTGATTTAAAAAAAAATTCTTACATTTTGCACAGTGCAAGTTCATTCCATAGTATACACTCACAGTTACAAGAGTTATTTCCCTTGTTGTGGATCAACTGGCATGAGGCACAGCTGCAGATCGAGCTTTACATGTAATTCTTTGGGGAAGAAAAAATGTATACAATGCATTCAAAAGGGATTGTTTGTAAAATATATCATGTACCAGGTAGACATGACAAAATAGAGGGCTATAATCTTATAACAATGTACAAATAGGTTTTAAAATATTGTATAGAAATTTTTTGAAATATATGATTATGAATTACTGGTTCAGTGGTTGTGGGGTGGAGAATTTAATATATACCGATAGTTAAAATGTTAATTTTACCTTTATGTTTGTAATAACATCGATATCAATTTCTAATTGTTTAATTCTAGTTATTTTGTTTTGATAGGATGGCAGCTCTACAGCTGAGATGTAAGACCAAGACAGGACAACACATCCTTACAGGGCTAAACCCGACCTCACAGATCAGTGAGCTGAAAGACAAGATTGTGGAGGTCACCAAAATCCCCAGGGCCGCCATCACCATCCGGCAGGGGTATCCTCCCAAAGTCATAGACATCAGTGATGATACTAGTCTACTGTCCTCGTTATCATTCAGGTCAGGGGATACCCTAATCGTGGAGGAAAATCGTAAACACCAACAGGAAGTCCAGCAGCAGCAAACACGTGAAATAGATAACGTAATTCAGAAACAGTCAATGAACTCTAAAGGAATTCTAATGAGAAATGTTGTGCCAGCAGATAATTCATGTTTATTCACAAGCATTAATGCTCTTATGAACAAGGGTGTTGTAGATCTTTCATGCTCGAAGGCCATGAGAGAGATCATTGCTGGTGTGGTAATGAGTGACCCTGTTAATTTCTCAGAGGCTTTCCTCGGAAAGACCAACAATGCTTACTGTCATTGGATCATGAACCCTGGTTCCTGGGGTGGGGCCATAGAAATTTCTATCCTTTCACAGTATTTCAATGTAGAGATTGCTGTTGTAGACACACAGAGTTGTCGAATAGACAGATTTGGAGAAGACAAAATGTACAAGGAGCGTATATTTGTGATCTATGATGGTATTCACTACGACCCTTTAATTATGGAGCCACTAGATCCCAGCCTTCCCGTTCAGACAATATTTCCTACAAATGATGCCTCAGTTCTTGCTCAGGCTATGGAGATAGCATCAGAAGCCAAAGCTTCTCGACAATTTACAGACGTAGGTAACTTCTCCATAAAGTGTCTGGTGTGTCAGAAACTTCTCACCGGTCAGGGGGAGGCCCAGGCCCACGCCAAGGCCACCGGACATATCAACTTTGGAGAGGTTTGATGTTGTGATGGTAACTTAGTAAAATTCCTAAAACATGCATGTTAAATTGTGTGTTAAATCATCACAATTTTACATGTACATTGCTACTTATGGTATTTGTGGCTTGCTTGTCTTGGATACTTTTCATTGGGATCTGGAGACTGAGAGTAGACTGATCTATGACTGACCATTAAAATATTTGGACTACAGCTTTACAGATTTCATTTCAAGTTTGAAGTATTTACTCCACTTATTTACTTAAGGGCATCCTACGATCTGTACAATGTTTAAACCACTTCAGTGAATATGGTGAATTGTTGATGTACCATGCTTAATTACAGGTGCATCCCAAGTCTAAGCCACTCAGTAATGCTTAACACACAGTGCCAAGGATTTCCATACATTCTATCAATGCAATTGTCTTTAATTGACTAGTGTACATGTATTTGTGCATTCTGACATGTTTGAAAATTAATATACATGTTATGTCAAATACATGTGTGATAATTAATATACATGTTATGTCAAATACATGTGTGATATTTGCTTTCATGTTTTATATTATCTGATGAAGGACTGCCTATTTTGTTTACCTTATACAGTATGTAACTAACAGCACTGCTTGTTTTTATTTTAGTCTACCTCAGGTTTTTCATATTAATTTTCTCATAATTTACAATGAATAAAAACAAGCACAAAAATGATTTCAATTCTAATGATTATTACTTAGCTCACCTGAGCCGAAGGCTCAAGTGAGCTCTGCTGATTACATTTTGTGCGGCGTCCGTCTGTGTAGCTAAGTCCGTCTGTCTGTCTTCTCAAGAACCACTTGACCAATTTCAACCAAACTTGCCACAAAGTATCCTTGAGTTAAGGGGATTCAAGTTTGTTTGAATGAAGGGCCACACCCCATTCCAAGGGGGCGATAATTAAAAATTTACTTTATTTAGTGAAAAATTAATGTCATCTTTTAAAAATCTTCTTCTTAAGAACCACTGGGCCAAGAAAGATGAAATTTTTGTTGAAACATCCTCAGGTACATGTAGGTTAAGATTCAAAATTGTTCATACCATGACCTCGGGGGTTATAGGGCAGGGCCACAATGGATGATCACAGTTTTACAGAGGAATATATAGGCAAAATCTTTTGAAATCTTCTTGAGAACAGCAAAGCCATGATTGGTCATATTGATACAGAATTACAGATGTGTCCTCAGGTAGTGTAAATTCAAGGTTGTTCAAATAATGACCCTCAGGGGTAGGGTGGGGTTACACATAGTAATATATAGGAAGAAAAACTTGAAAAGCTAATCCTCCTTTTAGGAACAGCAAGGCATGATTAGTATTATGTCACAGGGTGAATTATAATTTAAAATTGATTAATATTACTAATTATCATTCATATCATTTTCATGTATTATTATATGGCATCATATTATTATAGTACCAGGTAACTAGTGAATTCCATTGTCACTATGGAATTTACTATGTTCATTCACTGCCTTATTCATTCATTCATTAGGCCTATTTTATACGGATGAGTGGTCAGTGAGAGTATACGAGTGTGTGAGTGGTCAAACAGGTTTTTTTTTGTCCCCTGCACATTTGCGCCTATACTAATTCTTGAGCACTCCAACACAAACTAGAGGTACTGTGAGCAATGAGCTCACTAAATGATACCCCCCGCCTCCCATAATATCAATGTGTTGCTATATATTGTTATACCCCCCGCTTGAAAAGTGGGAGGGTGTATAGTAATCGGTATTTCCATCCGTCCGTCCGTCTGTTACGCTTTGGGGTACCCATCTCTTATCCGCAACTCCTCTCATACTACTGAAGGAAATTTAATGAAACTTTCACAGAATCTTCATTACATATTGCCATTGTGCACCTCCTATTTTACTTTTTGCTCTGACATGTATTTTGGATTTTCCAGAGCAAAACATGGACACTGCCATTATATTCATATGGGAGGCGGGGGGTATCATTTAGTGAGCTCATTGCTCACAGTACCTCTAGTTTTAGGTAATGTGTAAAGAGGAATAACTCGTCCTATCAAATGTTATCCAGAAGCTTCTATGTGACGTGATAGGTAAACATATAATGGCAATGTCCATCTTTTGCTATGGGAAATATAATAATACGTGTCGAATAAAAAAGTAAAATAGGAGGTGCACAATGACAATATGTAATAAAGATTCTGTGAAAGTTTCATTAAATTTCACTCAGTAGTATAAGAGGAGTTGCGGATAAGAGATAAAGCGTAACAGACGGACGGACGGACGTACAGACGGACGGAAATAACGATTACTATATACCCTCCCACTTTTCAAGCGGGGGGTATAATTATCTTACGATTATTGTGGCAAAACTGGGTCTAGGATTTACAGTAAGAAATAATTGTTAAATTATTTCTTAGTAGTCAATTATTTATCAGTATCTATTTGATCATTATACCCCCCGCTTGAAAAGTGGGAGGGTATATAGTAATCGGTATGTACCGTCCGTCCGTCTGTTACGCTTTAGGGTACTCATCTCTTATCCGCAACTCCTCTTATACCACTGAGTGAAATTTAGTGAAACTTTCACAGAATCTTTATTACATATTGCCATTGTGCACCTCCTATTTTACTTTTTGATCGGACAGATATTTTGGGTTCCCCGGACACAGCAAAACATGGACTTTGTCATCAGTTATAACCATATAGGAGGCGGGGGTATCATTTAGTGTGCTCATTGCTCACAGTACCTCTAGTTTTATTTAACTGAAGTGATTTAAAAATTATCTTAATTCCTATAAGTTTAACTGATCCGCGTAAAAGTGTGAGTGAGGTGAGAAATATTAGATACCTGTTACATTTCATTCATCCTTTTTCTGTATTACGTAAAATATATAAAATAGTATCGATCCCAGCAGCCATGTTTATGTGTGCATTTCTTCTTCAATACTTAGACAAGGCTGTGACAATTATTGATATAGAATCCTCAGGTCTAGTGTAGATGTAGATTTGTTTAAATCATGACCCTAGGGGGTAAGGTGGGACCACAATTAAAGTTCAAATTTATAGCAAAAAAAAAAAAAAATCAAAGTTAGTCAAAAGATATGTAATCATCCCTAGTTAGTGTAGATTTAAATTTGCTTAGATTTAGATTTGTTCAAATCATACCCCCTTTTATGGTGGGGATGACTTATGCATTTACTGAATTGATTTTTGCTTGTTCCTAGCCACAGTGCTTAGGTGAGTGATGTGGCCCATGGGTCTCCTGTCATGATTATCTGCCAGATTTTGACAAAATTTATTACCTTACTTAGAACTTTTTCCTACCACAAGACTCATCCACATTCTTGTAGGTTCTGAAAATGTCATTACCTCACATGTACCAAGTCCTTTACTGATCATTATTAAATCATATCTAGGAAAAAAATTATATTTTGCATAATGATCAATTATATCAAGGACTTGATACACGTGTAATCTTAATGATATGTGGCTATTATAAAACTGGAGTGTAAACACCTAATTAACCATGACACTGATATTTGAAAAAAAATTCTCAATTCCTTTCAGATGCATAATATAAAACTAATAGACAATGCTCGTACATGTACATGTATAGTTTTTTTTATTTTGAAAATCAAGACTCAGAGGCCAGTCAATGGGGAGAAAAAAACATAAATAATAACTGACAAGCAAAAAAATAGATAGGAGAAAGGAGGCGGGGGGACTAACTTCGATGAAGATTTTATTTCAGGATGAGGGTAATTTTTTCACTAGCAAATTTTCCGTGTTCTGACTTTACTGTAACAAATTGTAGGGGGCATTCCTTTCAAATACATTTTAATAACTAGAGGCACTGTGAGCAATGAGCTCACTAAATGATACCCCCCGCCTCCCATATGAATATAATGGCAGTGTCCATGTTTTGCTCTGAAAATCCAAAATATATGTCAGATCAAAAAGTAAAATAGGAGGTGCACAATGGCAATATGTAATAAAGATTCTGTGAAAGTTTCATTAAATTTCCTTCAGTGGTATGGGAGGAGTTGCGGATAAGAGATGGGTACCACAAAGCGTAACAGACGGACGGACAGACGGACGGAAATACCGATTACTATATACCCTCCCGCTTTTCAAGCGGGGGGTATAATAAGATGGGGAGTTTGAGAAACAGTGATGCCCCTGTATGGCAATTTATCTTGAGGGTTAAAGTTCCTTAATTAATACAAGTCTAACTCCAAGATCAAGAGCTAAAAATGTTACCTGAACAAAGATTATATATTTTAAACATGAATGTCCAAGTACTTACCTTTTGAAAGTTATGTCGACCAAGGTAGAAGGGTTTTTTTTTAAAGATCAAAGGGTTAAAATTAATGATACCCAGGGGAAGACCTTGTTATAAAAAATATGCAAGTAAATTATAAAAGCCCTAGCATCACTTGTTCAAAATTTATGGCCAAAGTTTTTTTTTCAAAATTAGGTCAAACTGTACAAGTGAAATATGATATGGCCCCAGTAGTATCTGTTCAAAAGTTATGACCAAGGCTAAAGTTTTTAAAGTGGATCAAACTTTAAGTTCAAGGTGAAAAATATATTAGACTTCTATATCAGGGTGTCACAATAAATAAAATACGTTAAGTTCGAAAGCCATAACACCAACTGTTCAAAAGTTATGTCAAAGAATTAAGTTTG